>NW_010137863.1:0-24703 GCF_000699245.1 Pterocles gutturalis
GGGGGGAGCGCGGCGGCGGGGTTCGCACAATGATTCCTACTGACCTGGCGCTGGGATCCCCCCTTCTCCCACAGAATAATCCACAAGCTGGCTGCAGAAAGAAAAAAAATCTTTCCCACCCGCTCATCTGGCTCAGCCACCTTCCAGGGACGCGAGCGGGTCCCAGAAGAGGTCCCCAGCCTGCGACGACACCCCAAAGTTTCTGTATTGCATCTCAACCCAGGCAGGGCAGCGAAACCTGCGGGGTCCTCGAGACTCCCACCGGGCTGGAGGCTGGTCACACAGTGACATCTCCCCCCGCAGCTGGGAGCTCCGCACACACCACATCTCCACTGCACAGAACCCATGTCCTGGCCTGCGCAGAAACCCAAACGCGCTCACACGCGGCTTCCACAGGCACAAATCTCCAGGAGCACGCTCCGGACGTTCTCGGTCCCTTGTACCTGCCTGGAGGATGCTGCGGCATTGAGGTCATGCAATGAGCAGCTGGGCAGAGAGACCACCAGGAGCATCCCCAAGGGGGAAACAAAAAGCTTCTCATCTGCTTTAGGGGCCAGAGATAAAACACTCCCACACCCCCGCATTTCAGCGGTACTCAAAAATAGGGCTGAATTTTGTCAGGGTTGGGATTATCTAGTCTAATGAGCGATGGTTAATACGGGAACATCTGGATCCCAGTTTAAAATCCCACTGTTCTGTTGTGTCTTTTGTTTCACTGCTCCTGTGGTATGTCACAACCATCCAAAATCAGTTTCTGCTGGCCTCCACCTAGCACAAACAAGCAGATAGTCGCTACTCAAAGGTTTTCAGAGTAAATGTGTGAAAGCCTAACTATAATCATCTTCTAAGTTGAACTTCCTATCAGAAACCATTGTATCTATGTCAAAAAGAAAAATCTATGTCAAAAAGGAAACACCGGTTCTACTAAACCTGAGTTCCCTCATTCAAGAGAAGCAGAGCCTGCTTCCTGCCTTAATTTTCAGGAGATACTGTGAATATTTAAACCACACCAACCTGGGGAGCAGCCCTGCTCTTTCACAGAACACAGATCCTGAACTGCACTATGTACTCTCACAAAGAAAAAAAAAATAATAAAAATAATTAAAAATAAAGGCAATTTTTCTGAGAAACTGGAAATGCCCAGATAAGTGTCTGTCATTACAAATGCATAAAAGACACGCAGCAGCCTGAACAGCGGGCAGTTGCACACTGCACAAGAGCCACTTTTTGGAAAGACCAGAACGAGAAGGGCTGAGGTCCTGTAAATTGCTAGCTACATAATTATACACTAAAAGGTAAATTAAGGACACTAAGTTTGCAAAGCCACCGAGTCAGAACTGTCAATTCAGAAAGGCCAGACTTGGGATGCCAGCATAAGCTTTCTTTCGTCTGCGCCTTAATTAAGAGGCTGACGGCATGGACCGATAACACACCGCTTCTCCCACAGGACCAGAGCACCAAACGGGCACCTCTCGCTCCACTTACAGATATTCCACATTTCATTCCCTCGCTGATGTCCACTGTGCGACCTCAGACCCTATTTAATGCGCATTATTCAAACCCTGAACACCAGTGTTGGTTTCCTTGTGGGTTTTTCCACAACACAACATACCTGAGCGCTTTGCAAACCATCCCCATTCTGCGGTGAAATGATGGACCAACACAATCTCTGGTGCTTCACGCAGGGTAATTACAGGTGCATCATTGTTTGATCTTGTTTTCTTCAGTTTTATCCAGCTCAGTTCCAAGCCACGCTCCCTCTGATTTCTCCCCACAATTTTACAGATGCCCAAGGTCAGGCTCCCTGCAATGGGGAACACACAGGAGGAGCGGGTTTAAGCACCTCGCTCTGCATCCCACTGGAGCTCGGCAGAAGCAGCAATTCTGATTAACCCCTGGCACCCAGGCACCGCACGGAGCACTAATGGGCACAACTTCAACGGGAATATCCCAGTGCTGAAAGCCAGACACAACGGACACAGAGACCCAAACTTGTGGCACTCGGTGATGCTGTTTGTGTGACCAATGAAGTGTGTGTGTCACAGCCTGGGTCGCTGCGCTTTTCCAAATTAGATAAAGAAGTTTCTGAATGTCAAAGAAACACAAAGGACAGCTCTGGAGGCTGGGGCAGACACTCTGCTCTGCGGTCTTTGAGAGCAAAGAACCAAGGTTTGGCAGAATTACAAGAGAGCAACAAAAAGGTGTTAAAATTAGACGTCTCGTCAGCTATCTCTAATAAGAAATACGACTGAGTAGCACCTCTGCAACAAACATCAATCAAGACAGTATTTGGAAGCTCAATTAAAGACATTTCTCATCTCTAACAGCCAAGTTTGGACATGCTATTATAATAATAAATCAGCTACTTTCTTATGCGTATTTCAAGTCTGTTCCATGCACATATATGTATATATATAACAGATATAGAGGCATTTACATATATATGTCTGTTAAAAATCTGTTAAGTATTTGCAATTCTAAAATTATTCTTGCTAACAGTCCATCACAGAGACTTTCTGCATCTGTGTGGTTTCTGTTGATGCACTGGACTGACAGCTAGGAATATTTTATGGATCTGAGGTTAGGCGCTGAAGCAGGGGCACTGAAGGCTAAAAGGTTTTGCAACGGGGCCAGATTCTGGAGCGTGAAGAGTGCAGTAGTATTTGCACAGCAGGAACAATACTTACGGGAGTAAGCACTCAACGCTGTGAGTAAAATGCGGCATTACCTGATTACAGAGACTCCAGAACATGGTCTCTAGAAAATCTCACACTCTCTCAGAGCAGAAGTGCCTGGAACACAAAACAATGTCAAAGCAAGCTTTAATTGGAACAAGAATTCAAACAGAAGTTTTCAAGAAGAATATCCTTCTATGGAACCAAGAGAAATTAACTGAACAGGAGTTTTTGCACTGCCATTTAATACAAGCTTTCAAATTTTAAAATTTTTTGAAACAAGCCCCTAGTAAAATCGACTATAACACCTAGGAATAAGATCTGTAGTCCAGACAAATCACAGTCTTCACCGATCATGTACGAACACATGGTTTAATATCCAGTTCTGCAGTGACACTTCCTGATATTTAGGAAGCAAGTTTTTCTGCCCCATTATAATTCACTGTCTTTCTGATCTCCTATGTCCTTTGCCGGTCTGCACTTGATGACCTTTCCTAACAGCGGCCAGTCTGGAAAGCATTAATCCTGTTCTTCCCCAAACAGACTTATCACTAAGAATTACCCAGGGGTAAAACAAGGGGCCTGTTTAAGATGGCAGAGATATCCACTTTGAACACCTCTTTTAGAAAACTAAAAATATTTCCCAAGCATCACGCAGATGGTTGCCTATTTTCATAGGAACCGCTGCAGCAGCGGCCCATGGAGGATTACCTTTCTTTAGGAAAAGTTAACACAGGCTGGCTCAGGAAAAGGTACAAGACAGTCCAGATAAAGTAGTTACAGATTAATTTACTTTCTTTGTCACCTCCACAAACTAAAGAACACATCCCTTAGACAATGCTTCAGCTTTTTTGTTCTTTTTTTTTTTCCCCTCTTCTAATATTTGCCTTTAAAACCAGTTTGTCACTTGCTTCCAGACACCAGCTCTGCTGGAATTCAGCTTCAGTATCAAATCCTGTTTTCCTGTAATGACTGATACAGACTGGCTGCAGGCACCCTCTTCAGCTCATGCCCGTTCCCTTGGTTCCACGTGGCTCCCAGCCTGCGACTCTCCCAGCGAGAGGCAAAGCCACACTCTTCCTCATGAAGACCTTACCCCGTATGTTTATAAAATGCAGACTTGGCGTGGATGCATTTTTCCTGCCTGAGCTCCACAATGCCCTGGCCAGGTTTCCAGCCTGCTAACCGTTTGCTTAAGTAGCAATATTTTTTCCCCAAGTAATTAGAGATGCAGGAGGCTCACAGCGTGATCGTTAAACCCAAGGCCATATAAAGCTGCTTCCCAGCACAGGATACATCTGAAAAGAACGCCTGAGCCTCATTTTTAAATTGGTTCCTATTTGCATGATTCCCGGCCGGAGCCCCACGGCAGCGGCATTGTGAGCGCACACACACAGTGACACGGCCACGCGCAGACCCTGGGCTGCGGGACAAACCCCTCCCAAACCCCACGGTCTGCGCAGACAGGAGCCAAATGCTGTGTCCTGAAACGAAAGGCATCCCTCGCTGCGTGCCCGTACAGTTACCCGTACAGCTGTCCCCAGGCAGCCGAAGCTGTGTCACAGACAGCAAAGGTGCCATGAGCAGCTCCAGACCTCGTCCCATCGTCGTACCTGCGCGGTGATATCGCCACCGCCATCCAAAGGACTATGGCCCCGGCTCCACCAAATGACAACTCTACTCACGCATCCCAAAGCTGCAAAAGCCCTGTTAGCTGAAATAGCACATTTAACATTTTACCCTAATTTGCCATCCAACGACTTCCGTCATTTCATCTCCAAAACTGCAGGAGCAGCTTTTTCTAGTACGACACGTTTTGTCTGTAAGAAAGGGAGCTCAACACCAAGGGGTCCCACAAGAATTGCCAGACAGCCCGTGAAACACAAGCGCTTTACAAATGGCAATGGCTATAGTTTCACCTTCTTGGTGCATTAAAACCTGGAATATTAAACCCCACAGCTGTATTTAATTGTTTTAAAGACACTGTTTATCTAGCAGATTGTTAAATGAAGAAACAGAGTAGACCGATTATTTTTAACAAAGCAGCACAAGATTTACGGTCAAGATTTAACCACAGGGCTTAGGAAACCGGAGAGAAAAATGTGAGATGTGAAAATTACAGTTGTAAAATACGTTATGAAAAATAAAAACTAGTGGAAAGAGGCAGTGCTTGTGACAATCTCATTGAATAGATACATTCCATAAAACTGTTCCTATTTTAAGGTGGCTAATTTTGAAACGGTGTGTGCCAAATAAAATGCAATTAAAACCACCTCAAATCCTTAAAAATAAATGAATAAACAAATATCCATAAAGCATTCTAAAAATAGGATCCAATAAGACCAAGCTGTCAACGGCCTGTGGTACTCAGACCGAAATCAGTGGTTCTTGTGTTGCAAGACGTTCCTGGAACTGCTGGAGCCGCAACGGCACAGACTCTGGCAGTGCTGAAGGCTTGCTGACATGCTTGTGCTTACCTTAAGCGCTCAGAAGGAAACACAGGTGGAAAACACCTTTCTCATCCTGCAGGCTCGGTGCGTTTAACGTGTGGTGTGCATGTGATCTGTGCTAAATTCTAGAGCATTGCCTCTCCGTGAGGGACAGACTTACTGGAACCGTACCCACCCGCTGGCGGTACGGAATCCACGCTTTTGCTAGCGTTTTTCTGGCTGCAAAAATTCCTGACTTGTACTTTATACATCCGCCCTTCTGGCGCGCGGGGAGCTGTGCCATCTCCCTGTATGGACAGAGAGGTGATGTACACACAGAGGTAACAGGTGAGGCTGAGCGCTGGCTGCACGCACAGAGGTTGCTCCTCACACACTCTCAATAGTTTTTCTACTGATAGAAGAAAGAGGAATTATTGGCTTTGGGAATGAGCGCTCAGAGGTTTTAAACAGGGAGTATATTTGCCAGGTTTTTTTTACTTTCTGTTTCCCCTTTTATATTCCATTGACGGGGCAGAACAGGACCTTCCACCGGGAAAGCACGCAATCCGAGGGCTTAAGTAACGCAGAAAATGCTGCCCAGTACTCTCCTGGAAATGGAAATCTCCCAGTTATGCAGAATGGGAGGGATGCTGTAACCAGCACCACCGCAGAGCGGCTGTTCTTTCCGCAGCGTTTATTGTAAGCGCAAGTGTGACAGCACGTTTCAACTTCTGGAATTGTCAAAGTAAACCTTCCTGTTAGGGCAGCCAGCCAGGCCTGGGGAACGGGATTTCAGGAACATTTAATTCCCAGGATTCATAACCAGTGAAGGTCATAAGTAATGCAAGTACGACAGATGTCGCAACGCTGCTCGTGTCCCGAGATAACCAGTGAGGCACTAACCTTTATCACTGCTGCGGCCAAGTGCTGCCCAAAGGGGATCTGTGGATACACCAGAACGCCAGAATTCAGAAGCAAAGGTGGTCTGTCACGTTTTACAAAAATAGCACATAAAGCAACTGCTGGAAAGAGCAGGGAACACATTCTCAGTATATTCACAGGAAAAGTTAAACTGTCGTAACAGGAGAGGGGACGGAGAAGAGGAAGAGATCAGCAGGTCTGAAGTCCCCTGTAGGAACTCTTCTGCAAAGAGCAGTGCCGTCAGTGTTAGCTTACTGCAGAGGGAAATTACACTGCGAAACGTTGGGGTTTCCGTGTAACGGCCACCCTCTCACAAAACACAGACACACCGCAGAATTTAAAGTCTCCTTCTGGCCAAGGGTTTTACAGACAAATCCTTCCAACATCCATTTCTTTGGAGAAATTTGTGGTCAGCCAAAACAACTGTGCTGAACGCAGAGCTGGCCCTCCCCGAGCCACTACCAACGACCAAAAGGCTGAATTCCTAGTGAAGGGGACAGATACTCACACCCCACCCTGCCAGCTGACTCGCTGTATGTAGCTTCTCATTTCCTGCAACTTCTAACTGATCATTTGTGCACTTCAGTGTCCTGGCTGCCTCCAATCAGCCCAGCCCGAATCACACGGCACGTACACTTAACGTGGGGCAGCCCGGACAGGCTGTTGACTGACAACACAGATACTGTAAAGCCTTCTCATAAAGGCCATGCCCTCCGCAAAGCCGCGGGATTCATGAGTAATCCCACAGAGCTGGGAGATTAGTCAGAATATAGCATGGGCCAGCTCAGCACCCTACCTGCTGCATCTACACCTCCCGCTGGCATCACTGACTTGACACTTTTCCTTTGCAACTCGTTCCCAAGTGCTCTGGCTTTAGTCATATTCTTATGGAAATTTCTGGGAGGAGGATCACAGAATCACAGGGTTATGTAGGTTGGGAAAGACCCTTAAGAACACCGAGCCCAACTGTAAAGCTGACAGTGCCAGATTCCCAACTAAACCGTGTCCCTCGGTGCCATGTCGACACATCTCTTAGACACCTCCAGGGACGGTGGAGATGGTGACTCAACCCTGGGCAGCCTGGTCCCGTGCCTGACAAGCCTTCTGGTGCAGGAATTTTCCTAATACCCATCTAAGCCTCCCCGGGTGCAATGGATGACTGGATAACAGCAGAGAGGAAGGGAATATTTTTTCAGTACGCCAATTCCTTTTCTGCCGTTGATTCACACAAAAAAAGTTTCCATAAGGAAAGAGCGAGGTTGCGTACTTCAGCATTCCCTTACCTCTCAAACATAATGGAAATCAACTACCCTGGCTTGACTCCCTCAAATCCGGAGAGACAAGAGCTGCACCACAGAAATGAAAAACAAAATGTAAAAATCAATGACATCCTGTTGAAAGCCTGTTCCTGCAGGAGACCAGTGAGAATGTCTGGTCAGCTCCAGCCTGAAGCCGCCTGTCCAAAGGGTTATGATGTTATCTTGATTACCCCACAAAATACTTCAAGTCACTCCTGTCAGTAGTTTTTGGTACTCCCATTTCCTTGATTCTATTACAAAAGGTCATTTGATGTCACAGGAATAAAAACAAGGGCTTGGGGCTGGCTGCCAGGAGTCCCTCTGTACGCAGCTGGAGCCCAGTGACACCCCTGCTCTGGCACTGCCAGCCCTCAAAGGGCATTTTAACCAGGACCATGGGAAGCTGCAGGCTGCATCCCACCCCGACACATCCGCTTTGCATTATATCCCATCGGTGCCTGTAAACAGTTCATGCCGTTACCTTTGCATTAAATGCATTTTGCATTACGCCTGAAACCTACTCTTGAGCTGAAGGACATCAAACCAGCCAAGAGAAAATCCGGCTTTCTTAGGAATGAGACCATCTAACAATGGTCCCTGAGCACTGCCACCGCAGTTGTTCTCTCTCAGCTTAATAGAAAATTCAAACAATTTGAGCTCCAAGTCAGTTCTAACTTTCTTCTATTAAGTCCCCTCGCGGCCGGGATGGGAACTCTGGTTTAAGGAGCCCTTAACTTCTATGCAGGCTCGGCACACAGAGGACTCACCTAGAGGGAAGGCAGGTCTGGGGAGGACTGGGGAGCTCCGAAGGGCTGGTGCATTTGTAGGGTCACACACCTCAGACATCTGTCCGCTCCCTGCGTGGTGGCAGTGCTGCACAGCCGACACCCACACCGCCATGGAAGGCTGGAAATCCACACCTGGGACAAAGCCAGCTTTGTCATCAAGATGCTTTAAATGCTTTAGGTTACTCTCCATTAAAGGACCACCCACTTCTGTGTTACTGCACATGCATATTCCATGCGTCTCACCAAGGTCATATGCAAAGTACTCTTATCTGTTAAATATATTTGAACAGAGATTCTCCAGAAGCAATAACTAAGATAATGAAATAAAATTTCCTTCACTCAAATATCACAGACAAAGTACACATATACACCACTGTGAAAAATTAAGACAACACCAAGAGCCAAAGCTGAACTGAGGCTCTGTGACAAAGAGCGTGCAAGGGAAAGGAGCTGCGGCTATGGATGCAGTGACAGGACCAAGCCCAGTGCTGGTACTTCTGGATACCCCGAGTTCTGGATGAAAGCAGCAAAGTCATCCATTGCAATCAAACCTACCAGAACCACAGCACAAAGTGCTTTCAGGAAATCTCACATGGACTGACCCATTCAATGTATGAGAACACAGCTGCTAGCACATGGGAGCACTCCCAGCAGCCTCACCGAGGCATGAATTAGAAACCCCAGAAAAGTAAGTGCTTACAAAAATACTGATGGCGTAGGAGAAACTTTAGTAACTTTACAGGTAGATGGAAGCAGGAAGCTGAAATGCTAGTATTATTTTAGGATATGCACGCATTGCACACATACACCTGTGTAATCACTTCCTTCTTAATACTTCTAATTGACAGGAGACATTACTGACTCTCTATTTTCAATACAGAACATATGTGACTAAATTGGAAATAGATAATCTTTATTTAGAAAGCCTCACACAGGCTATAACCCTGCTGGAACTTCCTAGATGTTGTTACTACAGATAATCTGATAAGATTGATGAAGTTCAGTGAAGTTAGACATTACAGAGCTTTAAACGGGGGGGGTGGGGAACAGCTCTTTTGGAATTTGTTCTTTTGAGCCATCATTATTTAGGTATGGAGTGAGTGTTCACACCTACTGTCTCCAGATACCTGAACAGTCTATTTGGAGTAATTTCAGGCTTTAACCCAGAAGGACTGGTTATACTGCTGGTTGAGTTCCCTTACCTGCCCCAAATAGAGGTGGGCTTGTAACAGGGAAAGGAATTGCTACTTGAGGATTTTTGCATCATCATTGCTTTCATGCCTGCTTACATATTTGCACTGGTCCTTACTTGGGCCAGATGGTGAAGGCAGTTTGACTCGAGCACTGTCAGGTGTATTTTATCTAACAGACGGCTGCAGGCACAAAAGCACTGAACTCACTCTGGTGCAGATTCTGCACTGCACACATGGAAGCCTAGCACAGGCAGGATTTTCCAAGAAGTGGAGAGAGGTTTGACCTAAGGCTCATTGAAGTGCCACACTCAGTTAGTGTTCAGGCCATCGGGACAGACACCCAGCCTTCCTGGAAAATCCCAGCCACGAGCTTCCCTCTCTCACACTGTGCAGACAGGTCATTCAAATTCACGGCACTTGCTGGGAAAGTACAAGAGCGGGCAGGCATCACCACTTTGACTGAATTTGCTGGGATGCTTCCAACTCACTTCCATTTCCAGAAGGAATTAAAACAGGTGCTTTGTCTCTGCAAAGCAGCTTAAGCTAAAATCCTGATACCACTTGCTGCTCTCACATGGGGTCATGGTCATGAAATATTTAAGCCAAAACAGCACTAAGTTGAGATGGAAGAGCAGCAATGTTTATCAGATAAACCTCTCTGCTCTGGACTCACTTCTCTGCTCACTCTCTCTGAGGTTCCATCTGCTTTAAGAGATCAACATAACCACAAGGGACAACTCCAAATACTGTTTAAAAACCAGAAGCTTAACGGAAAATGAGAACTGAGCTTCTGACCTTACCTAGGGTCATCCTACCACGTCAAGGCTGGGGTTATTTCCAGGGCAGCACGTGAGAGCTTTCACTGCAGCTGCTTGCATAGTACTTTGCCTGGGGATTAATGGATGACTTCAGCTTCTCATTCTTACCAGCCTTTACAATTCAGGAGAACACACAGACGGTTTCTTCTGAAACTGTGGAAGGAAAAAGACAAAAGTATGCTAACCTCCTGACCTGTCAAATAACCTTGGAGAGAAATCCATTCAACACAGCTGTTCACTGCTTCTGGGAAAAGGAAAAGGAGGGTTTGGCAAGAGCAGACAATAACTGGTATACTGTTTAAGAGGGGAAACCACCATAGCGATCTGTTACTGGTGAATTTACAGGGGGAGAGGAGAGAGTAAACCCAACAAGGACCAAGCAGCAGCAACGTGTGTCGTAAGCAAGGACTGAACAGATTTAAAGCAAAGGACTCCTGCTATTCTGACTGGCATTTAAACCAAGGAAACGCCCCAGGGAGATGGGGAAGCAGCTTTTTAGAAGGCAAACCTCTTCCTTCATCACTGGCCTTCTGCTTTCAAGCCTCTATCCAGACAATATTTTTCCACTCCAGCAGTTCCAAGCAAATACCAAGCTGAAAGGAAAGTGAGAGCTGCTGTGGGTTCCTAGAAAAAGCAGAGCTCCTTGTGAAGTTTAATTTTCTGAACCTCATGGGTGTTCTGAGAGATGTCATGAAAAAGAAACTAAATCCCATTCTCTGACAAGGTGATGGCAAGGTGAGTCAACAGGCAGTCAGACACAGAAAACAGCAAATAAGAACATGGCAACATGAGAACAGCCGAACACACCAGACCAAACGTCCAGCCAACCCAGTATCTTGACTCCCAGTCACTTTTGTATGATACCTATATGGAAAAATACTGCAAAAATATGTAGCTATTTACTCAATTTATTTGGTTTGCACACTGTTATCCAAACGGGAATGCTTAGCTTTATTGGCCCCTGGTTACAGCATTCTGTCCCAGCAGCATGCAACACTTAATTTTCAAACCAATTTAAAATGGCAAAGCATCTGAAGACTAAGAAAACATTCAGGTTTACTTATGTCCAGTATAATTTCTAATAGGGTATCACACTATCGAGATCAGCATAATTAAGGGATATTAATCTCTCCTCTCTCCACCTTTATTTTACAAACAGTACCTGCACAGTAGGAAGTTAGTACAAAATCTGGGATACTTACACATCAGGGGAACAGCATGTGATGAAAAGCAAATACATACCCGTTAGGAACTAATACACAGAAGTCTCACTGGATCCTCACCCCACAAAACCCCATTCAGATGTTAAATGGCACATTTTGCAATTTCTAAACATTATACCCTTTCACATTAGGCTTATAACTTAACAGCCTTTACCTGCGTGTCCTCCTGGCAGCCTCATTGAAGTTCAGAGAGCTGCTACAATAACCAGAAACACGAGACCTCATTTTTAAAGGCAGCTCCAGTCTCAGAAGTTTGCTGCTTTCTAATGTTCTTATTTCTCCCCTCTGCTGAGGGAGCCTGAGAGAAACAGGTGAGAAGAACAGGAAGAAATGCAATTGCCCAAGCACTGGAACTAATCCAGACAGATTTCCTGCAGGTTCCTATCACACGCTTGCTTGTGAGCACCGACTGCAGCCTATCCTTTGGCTGGAAATGTAAAAAGGCTCTCGCAAGTCTCACGCTGTGCAGTAACATGTGTCCTCACACAACGTGTGTCTTTTGAAGGAACTTCATTATCTCTGCTACCTGTGTTGATCTATCAGATTCAGCGAGTTCAGATAATTAATTCAGAGTTGTGGAGGAACGTGAATAACCATAAGCCTGTAAGGGGCCCAAGCGTTCTGCTGCTTTTAATGGACTTTAACTAATAATGAAGCAAGCATGATTAAAGCATATTCCTTACCTTACATTTTCCAACTTTAGTTTGAAATCATAGCTTTCTCAGAGCCTTTCTTCAGCTTCCCATTCAGTGGAGCAGGGTTTGATTTTGGGACAAGTTACAGGAGGAGGTCCACAGCTCCAGTGCAGCATTCAGCCTCAAATGGCTAGGTTAGTTCATCTAAGGAAGGTCAAGACAAATTTAAAATATCAGTAACTGCTGCCATCCATTTCTTCCACTCACTGCCATCATCATGTCACATCCTGAGCACTAATACTATGTCCTTTGATAAAATACCCAAAAAATTAGAATTTGTAAACTTGGATTCTCATTAGCAAAGAACTGCATGTTAAAGAAAAATACATGTTAAAAATCTCCAAGGACGAAAAGAGCTTAGCCCATCACTCTTGAATATTAGATACCTTAGGAAAGCTCATCTAATGATTCTTCTAGAACGTCATGTAGCTTGAAACACGCAAGATGATCAATTTTCTATTCTATTAATTTGCTATTTGCTCCCTTGCTGCTTTGTTGGAAGAGACACTTGATATCGTGGTCTTTTCGGAGGTTTCATTCTGCACTCAGCTAGAACTCTGAATTCAGCACAGGAGAAAGAGAATTCAATGAACTGAGCACAGTAAAAGTGCCAGGTTACAGCTGGCTGATCCCACATTCAAAACAGAACAAATGCTGCTGCAGTGAACTACAAACATTTAGGGTCTCTCCGCAGTTTTCTTCATTTAGGGGAGTAGTGTTTATCTTTGCTATGTTTCCATTTATTCAAACAGAAATAAAACTAACTCACAAACACGGTGGGGGGCAAGAGGCAGGCTTACATACAGATAAAAATTACAGACCTCTACACAGTCACTGGCACCAAATATAACAAAAATCAGAAATCACGTTTCAACATTCCCCCAGCTGTTTTGGCTAGGTGTGGAAAACACTCCTTAATTCCACCAGCACCAGGACATGGGCTGATCCCTTCCACTTATCACTTACACACACCACCGATTAGGATACATCAGCCAAACGCCTGAGCCCATCAGTCTTGTTGTACTCATGTAGCAGCGACAGAGCAAACTTTGCTGGACTGGACTGTCCAGCTCCAGCTGCTGGAGCAGGTTCACAATTAACCAGGCAGGGGCACTGCAAAAAAAGGAGGAGCAAAAGAAAGGTAAAAGTTCCCATTTCTCTGGTGGGAGGCAAGGTGAGATAGTTGGTTAGCCAGGAAGAGCAAGAGGACTGACAGAGCACTGCTAACTGCTGCATCCTTCTCACTGGGCATCAGAGCAGAGGTGTTCGTCGGAAAGAGGAAGAGAGCAGCTGCTGTCAAACTTCCTTGATGCGCACTGAACAGTAAATAACGTGCCTTTCAGTCATCCTCAGCAGCATCGGCAGGTCTTGTAAGGCACGGTGTTCCTAACTGCCCCAGGTGAAACACAGGCACAGACTTTCCACTTTCCTCCAATAAAACTCAAAAGACTTTCTGAACTTCAGGCTCACATGTTACAACTTGAATATCTAAACCCCCTAAGTGGAAAGCCTCAAAAGCAAACAGACAGAACTCTAAAGCGTGACTGGCAATCTCAGCACTTTTTGGCCATTCTCAGTATTTTTTAGCTTAGCAGAAACCTGTAGTTTAAGGGGTCAGGAAATGAGGGCAAGGAAATCCTCACATGCATCTGAGGGGCAGGCGTTTCTTTCCTGTCAAGTGATTGACCAGTGTCAGTGGGGACCTCAAGAGGTCACCCCTGCTCAAGCAGGGCCACCTCCAGCTGGCTGCCCAGGACCATGCCCAGACAGCTGTGACTGTCCCCAAGGTGGGAGACTCAGCCACCTCTCTGAGCAACCTGTTCCAGTACTCGGGTCACACTCGCAGCAAAAAAAAGTGTTTCCTGAGGGACAGGAGGATCCTCCTGTGTTTCAGCCGGTGCCGCTGGTCCTGTCACTGGGCACTGCCAAAGGGAGCCTGGCTCCATCTCCTTTGCACTCTCAGATATTTATGTACATTGGTAAGATCCCCCCCGAGCCTTCTCTTCAGGCTAAACAACTCTGCTTCTTCACGTTTGGGCTGTTTTACCAAGAACGCAGCAATGCAAGCTGTTTAACGTGACACAGACTGGAACTAACTCTGCAAGAACAATACAAACACAGGTTTTGAATAACCTGACTTGGCCAGCGTTACAGCCGCTTACCTCCAAAAGGAGCTGATGCCTTCTCTTTGTGTTTTGGTTCTTACGTACCACACGGCTCCTGCAGTCAGAAGCTCTGGGAAAGCAGGATGATTTAGAAGTCACCTTCCTCAGTCATCGCTGTCAGAAGTGAGCTGTCTCCCTCTGATAAGGGGCAGAGGGGAAAGCAATAAACAGTAACCCCTTAAAATCCCCCCAGCAGGAGCTGCTAGAGGTCAGGAATCACAGCCCTGCTACTCCTGAAGCCCTTCATTTACTGCCCAACGCCGTACGTGTGAACTGATTTAGTGCTCGCTCTGTTTTGCCCACCCAGTCACCGTTCTGTATTGAACACATTACTGTATAAAACACCTCAGTATACCTCAAGTACAGAAGGCTCCACATAAAATTAAATTCTACCTTAAATCTTCCTGGAAAAGCACCCCACTCCCCGCTTCTTAAGAGCCCTGATTTTCCTCTCTCTGCTCAAACCTTCCAGCAGCAAATACATCTGAATGGTCCACAGGAGAGCCCTGCGGTTCCTCCCCTCGCACCGAGGATCTGACCCTGGGGTTTGCACTGACACCCTCCACCTGCATGTCACTCGGTTACTCTGCTCAGCTGCAGCAGAGGACTCGGCTCCCAGTCCAAACCCCAACAAAACACAGTCTGGCATCAAGGTAAGCGGTGACCACAGAAACCCCTCTGACAGTGCGCAGAAACACCGTCCTGCCAAACACCTGCAGTAGAGAAACCAGCATCGAAAATATCCTCAAATACTCCGGACTGACAATCCCATTTGTCCAATAAAATATTTGTCTTTTTGCCCCAAATAACCTGTAAAATAGCTGAAGGATAGGAGCTGCCTTGATACCTGGCCTTTGGAAGCAACACCGCGTCCAGCTGGCGGGCGCAGTCCAAAGCCCACGGCAGGCACCAGGAGGCTGTCCACCCCCCTGGACTCTGACTCCATTGCTTTTAAGTGCTGACAGCGCAGTGATGTTTTATTCGCGTTTTTATTTGTGCAATAATATCATTCACAGTCCTTCTCTCGTCCCAGCCCGGTATCCTCCCATTTTTTTCATCCAAGCTTTGGCTGATGTTCTCCATCTGCACGGCTGTGTGCCTCCAGCTGGCCCCCGGAGCGGCAGCTGCCCACCCCGGATGAGTCAGCACCTCACCGCTTACACACGGCTCCACTCCCGATTGCTTTGCCAAAGATCATTCCACCGTACCTACACCAAAGCATTCCCATTTCGTACACAATGACACAGGAGGAGGACACACCCTCCGTTAGGACAAACCAGCGCAGCTCCTTAGGAAGCCGTGGATTGCTGCCAGGCCAGCCTCTGAGCCCATCCAGAGGGACAAAGGGTCTGCAGCACCCTAGGAAGAAGTTCAGTAAAGCATGTTCTTGCAGCAAGGGGAAACAAAAGGAAAAGAGGCACTGAGTGAGAAGAAGTATGGTAGAAGACTTCTGCTCAGGCATTTGAAAGCCCACGCAAGCACAGCTGGAAAACCTTCTGCCAACGGGTGCAACTCCTTGTAAAGACGACTTTGGCCTCTCTGTCTTCCTGATAAGATGAGCAACCTTTCACCTCCTATTTAAAGAATCCCTTTTTAAAGTAAGTAGCTTTTCTGACAGTTAGAATACAACCCCAGGTATATTTTTCTGAAATTATTATAGCAGAGCCTGGGCCTCTCCTGCTCTTGCAGATTCCCATTTTGCCTACCATCTGCCATTAATATAAAAAAGGTCTTTGTTTGTTTGGCTCTTTAATAAAAATACAGACTTGCTAGAGTCCTCTAAAATGAACACTCTGTCTAGGAATATATTTTACAACACGGACAATATTAATACCTAGGAAAATATTCTTCCAATATCTCCCAGTAACTGGAAAACTTCAAAACATATGTACTAAAACCCCAGAGCTCCAGCATTTGTCTGAGTTAACGACTTTTGCCTTCAGCATCTTGTAAGGGGGAAACTCACTTCTGTTCATTATTTTGAATTGGAGAGGTCTCTGTCTCCCATTAAGGGTGGCTGTTATTGTATTCCTATTAATCTCTTTCCATACGCTATTGCCAACATTAATTCTTCATTCCTTTTCCCGCTCCTCTTTTCCACTGTATTTCATACTCATGTGGGCTCTTGTATGGGCATTAAACTTGCACAAAACACGAGACAAACAAAATGGTTTTCTAGATTTTTTTTGTTGTTGTTTTTAATCTGAGTTATTGGGGCAGGCTCATATCACGCAGAAGCAGCTTCAGGCTAGCTAGGAGAGGTTACTAAATCGATGAACTAAAAGTGGCGTGGTTGCTTAATGAAGATCCAAATGCACATTTGAGAAACCCTCTAACTGGGTTCAGGAGCGCACCGCCACTTTTAAACACGCTTTAGTATTTACCGGCTGCACCCCTCGCTCAGTGCGTGCCCTGGCTCCACACTGTTGTTTATAACGGGAGTGTAGGAAACCACGGTCTTGGTTTTCGACATCAAATTAATTTATCTTCCTTGCAAGAATTGGAATCATCAGTCTGCTCTTTCTTCAGGATGATCAAGAAAATAGCTGAATTACTGATCAGCACTACAGAAAGCAAACATTCAGATTTTTGCTGTTAGTGGCTTCAGGGAAAGCTTGGGAACGAGCTGAGCAAGACCAGTGTCTGCTGCCTGGCGAGGTAGCTGTCTGCTGTGCTCCTGAGCAGCTGTGTTTCGTCTGTGCAGCTGAACAGCAGATAAGAGAAATCACTGTCCACTTAATTAGCTCATCACTGCCAGGGGAGAGGGCCCATGAACAGAGCGACTCTACAAATCTGCCTCATACTCCGCAAGCAACTCCACAGAACAATACCCTGGAATTGGCTTCCTTCACATTTCTTCTGTATTTCCCAGCTCACAAAGAGAAGGACAGGGCTCTCCCCTTTGCTATGATTTTCACAAAACCTGTGCATCAGGTTCTTGTTGGGAAAAGCAAGGCATCATGATTTTCTCACACTACGTGCACGGTTTAGGGGTCTTTTTGCATTCCCACCGCTCACGCAATGAGGCCAAACCTTGCTTACGAAGAAGACAACAGCCGTTAACAATTCAAGCACTGGAGCCAAATGCTTAAAGAAGTTCATCAACTTGCACTTTCTCGTTGATCTTTGATCAGGCTTTTGTCCTGCCACCTTCTGCCCTGGCAGAAGACACCCTAGTTCCAGCAGACAAACTGAAAGCATGGCTAATCTCCCTTTTAAAAGCCCCAGCAACAACAAACAGATCCGAGGCCCAGGGAAGGCTTTCTCACTGAACGCTGCTGCTAAGATTTCTTCCTGTTTTTCCCCTCTGTTCCAAAGTCTTGAATGACTTCTCCTCCAGACACTAAAGCCAAGTCACGTTCAGTTTTGTCAGCTCCAACGTGTACAATAACCTTGCTTTGCCATGGGAGAACAGCTATGCCTTCTAGGAGATAAAATAATGTGATTTTATTGGCTCAGCACACACACACACCATCTAATAACAACTGTAACAGCACCAAAACATCCTCCCTCGCCTGCACTACCCGCAAGAGCTTCTGTTCTCAGCTCTCCCAACCAACCAAGGATTGCAAGGCAGAAGCCTGAATTTGACCAGGAACTGAATGTAGGTCCAAGACCGAGGTTTCCATAGCTATTTAAGCACATTAAAAAGCAATTTTTGTGAGCCATGATGTGCGTTCCTGTTCTTCCCCCACACAGCCCTATAAATTATACCTACTTTGAGATACTGAAAGATCTCCTGGGTCACTGAGCCAGTGGTCTATACGAGGGACAAGCCAGGTTTTCCCATTGGGGTTTTTATTCGCACCCGAGCTGCGCCATCTCAGCAGGCCACCACAGACCAGACAGAAACACGAACTCCTTACTGTCACACTGTTGATGTTGGCTGTCAGGCTACCATGAAACCAGCTCCACAGGAAAATCTAATATTTGAACTTTTCACTCTTATTTCATTTTATTAGACAGCAGTGAAGGTTAGCTTTGTAAAAAAAGACTGAGCTGCAACCCTGAAATGCTGGCAGGCAGAACGCAGCATTTCTATCCCGCTCCTGGTCAGGAGACTGCCTTTCCAAACAGACTTGGTTTTTTTAAATGATCATTTCTGATGGACAGTTCAAAACTTGCTGGATGCACAGATGGAGAGTCAGAGATGTCCAGGGTGAAGCCATAAGCACACAGTGTCCACACAGGACAGATCAGCAGATGTTTCTGGACTCGCATTCACCCTCTAACCACATCAGCTAGCTTCTTCTTTGGAGCCTCACACAATAATGGGAATTTACCTCCACTCTTCTGAACGCTGGCTTGAAGAACCTGCTCTGAGGTTCAACCAAGGACACGATAACGTGCTCACTAACAGGACATGCACAGGAGTCCAGAAGGGGGGCCTCCTTTCTGCAGTGATGAAGGAAAATTAATATTCCTAACAGTAGTTTGGGACACTAGAAAGAAAGGTTAAAACAAAGCTCTACCACAGACTGTATTTCAAAATACGCCTCTAAAAGCAGAAGGCACTTCTGATAATGCTGGTAGAGACGCTTAACACTTCTGTGGTACCGGTTAAGCTAAGCACTCATCTTTTATTGGAGCAATGTCATCACATGCACAAAACCAGCTCCTCAACGAAAACGACCACAGTTCCGTTGTGGCTACGCAGTACATGCTGAGTAAGAACTTTGATTAAATGCTGCCGGTACTCACTGTGATGCAGATAAACCAGATGACCCCTAAAATACTTGTCAGAAGTTTCCCTTGGGCATCTACTAAGTCCCGTGCTACAGTAAAAAACTTAAGCACAGGAAGAACCTGAAGGATATACACTCCCTCTTATTTTTTTAGCTGGAGTGCTTTGCAGGGGCGGGACTAACCTAGTCTGTGCACAGATCATCTGAAATGAAAGCCAAATACAGGCTTTGTGTGAAAGCAGGATGCGAGAAAAGGAATGATTTAACTATTAACCATTTGAAAAGATGCTGCCTTGAGGATATAGCGTTGGCTTTGAGATCTAACAAAATAACCCGAATTCTAGCTTTGTGCCTGGAAGGAGAGAGCTAGACCCGCAAACAGTACTGCCAAAGCCAGGATCCACAAGGTTATCAACTAAGACATACGCTGTTGCATACAGAATTCGGGGGATTGTTCTAGACTGGAAGGTCAACATTTCAGCAGAGGATCAAGACCACTGCGTAACAGCAACAGCTTCTATGTCCATTCTTCCTTTAGTGGCAGGTTAAAGATGTTTGCTTCTTCAAGTCCAGCAAGCCACCTGTAACTTCAAGTACCCGACATTCATCCACAACTTAGCAAATCTATTGGTTCGGAATTTTTCTCAGATCATAGGCCTTTAAATATTTTTCCTCCATTTTTTAATATCTTGTCATTAAGCTGTTCATTACCTAATCCAGTACCTGACCCAGTTTTATGATTACTACAAGAGCAGAGAGTAAAAGGCAGAATTTTCAAGTGCCCTGCGCTCCCCGGAGGCGGGTGTAGGAAACATGCAGCAGGAAGAATGCAGGAGGGGACTGGATCCCGGGAAACGCCGAAAGGCTTTGCTATGCTCTCGTGTAGGTGTCTCAGGACTGATCTGCCTGCACTGAGAGGAAAGAGACATTTCTCCTTCAGCTTTCTGGATGAAGGAAAGCGAGATGAGTACTATTAACAACTGTTTGTGCTTTTTTAGGAATTAGCCTAGGAGCAAAAATAGGGAGAAAATAACCAACTAAATCTTACTGATTTTTAATCTTGTCCAAGTTATTTCCTTATCAAACCGGGGCTCCAGAATCATCACATCATTTTTAAAAAGGAGTTGGATTTTTTTTTTCCCCAGTTTCAATACTGGTTAAAATCCTTTCTTAGAATTAAATCCTAATTTAGGGTTACAATCTACCAACGAGTTAAAACAAAAATGCAAATACAAGCCTGCACATCCAGAAGTGATATATTTTAATATTCTACTGCCTAAAGTTCTGAGAAAATTTACAGCTACCTTTTCAGGAAATTAGTTTTTACCATTTAAGAGCAAAGCTGGCCAGCTGGTACTCCAATAGGCTCTGCATTTTACAATAGGATGTGTCGGGTACTCTAGGTGCAATCACAATGTTGGGTGCAGTCCAGCCTATGAAAGGAAATTCACTGCAACACATGTGGTGCCAAGACTGTGACTTACGAAAATCCGGAGTTGGAAACACTGTTTCTTGAAAAGTAGCTAGCGACTGTGGCCATTGAATTAGAGAGTCTTGGTATATGGCTTTCTTTCTGAAGACTCGTGTTCCTGATTTATGCTGCTGTCACACAGCAAGACCCTCACGGTGACTCAAGGCAGGCATCCTTCAGGAAGATCTGACACACGACTAGGGTTTTCTGGCTGACATCAAGCTTACGAGGCTATACATACAAATTTATGGGGACAACCCTTGACTTATGTGAACCAGAAGTCCAGGCACAAAGCAGACATAAATAACAAGGTTGGTTTGCTAGTGCCAAGTATCTCACAATTTCCCACTGAAATTAACACAGAAAAATATCTGACCAGTACTTTCTTAAAAAAAAAAACCTCTAAAAATCAGAGCCTAACTTTATTATCCAATGGAGCTTGGTATTCTTTTCTTCTCACCAAACTAAAGATTATTCCAAGTACCTAATTTCAAGGGGGCAGGTGATGCAGCTGCTGTTAGAGGCACTCAGTCATCAGGGCGTATGTAACCCTAGGTACGACGGAACTGGAGGGCAGTGCCAGATACAGCAGCAGTAGTGGCTGGGATCAATTTGTTCGAGATGGGGATAGCTGGTTAAAACTGGGAGAAGCCTAGAGAGGACAGACATGTCTCATTACAATTCTGCACTAAAAATTGACAAATGCGTTAAAGATCTTGTACTTCAGGTTACTTGTTTGGGTGATCAAGGGAAAAAACTTTCTCTGCTCCCCAGTCTCCCCTTTTTCCCTGCTTTGTTCAGCAGCTGAAGCGTTTCAGCCTGCCGAAGCGCTCCTGTGCACCACAGCCTGGAAAACCACAAAGCGCCTGGACTGATGAATGAGACATCGAGAGGCTTACCTGCTGACTCACTCCTTTCCACGCATGACTCCTGCTGCAGCTCGTTCCAGCCTTTTCTTTGCCGTTCACAACAGAAGCCGTTCTGGTCGCCGTGGGAGTCGCTGCTCGGCAGCGCTTCTGCACGTCTTGATGTACACGATGCTTTTCACTCACTCAACGTCCTTTCCTCAAGCTACAGAAGAGAAGAAACAAATTGTTCATCAGCGAAAACATTTGTAAAAAATGTCAGTCAGCAATGCAAGCTGTGAATGCCGTTTTCCAGGAGGAGGACACGTGCGTGTTTCCAGCTGCAAGGGCTGTACTCACCGCTGCCTGGCAGTTCCATATGACCACTGCCGCTGATGGTAGGGTCTCCATCGGGCAGGGGAAATGCCAGATGAACCAGATGTAAATGGAAATTCGCAAACAACACCTGCTTTATCATCTTTTGATGAATAAGATGGACTATGTGACACCCAAACACATAAAAGCTCCAACACGTGGAGCACAAGAGAGCAGATTTAATCAAGTTTTAGCATAAATGCTCGGGATTAGGACCCGTCACACACTAACTCTGTTGGTACAGCAGCTCTACCAAATGCAGAAAAAAGACAGAAGTTCCCGTACGCAGGCCACCGAATCAAAGCAAATCACAGCCAGCTCGAGGGACGTTTCCAGAAAGGCGTGGGCTGCCAGTTCTCTGCGGCCACCAACACCAGTGCAGGTGTCAGGAAGAACCGAGGGTATCAACAGCAAAAGAGTCACCGTCTGGCTTTTCAAATTTCTGCAGCATCAGAGCATCCAAAGGTAAGTGACCCTTCAGTGGCCACACCAACTGCACAAGGGATTTAATGCCCACAGGATCTAACGGTGAAGGAACCACCGACGCATTCTCAGTCCCTCTGAAAGCCGAGCTCCAAACGGCCAGGAACGATGTGGGGGCCCATCACCGTACAACTCTGGAGAGGAAAACAGCCTCTTTCCTCAGCAGAACTGACTGGAGGAAATTCTTTCAAAACTTCCATGTATTTCAGAGGACACAGAAAGATATTTTGTTGAAGCAAGTGTTCTTCCAATGAAATGTGGACTCACCCAGATAAAATGGAAACGATTTGGTATTTCATGCACTGTGCCTGCCTTGAACAGGCAATTGCCCTGGGCTCCTTCAGGATGCTGGCTGTGACACGGGGATAACTGCCTTTGCAAAGGTCCTTCCTAATCCCACAGCAGACTGTGGCTCTGCTACCATTACGGTTAAGGGGATGAAGCACGTACACAGAGCGACCAAAATGCCAAACGCAGAGAAAATTCTACTCTAAAAGCAACGCTTCAGCACGCTTTGACTGCTCACACTAACAAATCCAGATGTTACTCTCAGACTTGATCCATGTTGTAACACCATCTTTCTGTTACTGTTTTAACTGTGGTTTACTCCTTGGGACCGGGAAGTGGTTCATTGTGGAGAATGTAGTCTTAAATGAAGAGTCAGCGGTTTAAGTGGATGTTTCTGTTTGGAAAGCAAAGCTTCAGCAAATAAGGCAAGTCACATAATGGAGAAGCACTTCTCAAACGGCTGCATTGATTAGACTGCAGCAGGAAGGAGCAGCACAGCTGAGAAGAGCCAAAACACAAAGTAAACTGGAACCTCTTTGGGCTGTTTCACATTGTGGTCTGGCCCTGGAGCCAGGGAATAAACCCAAGGGCTGGGAATGCATTATCCAAACTCTGACCCCAGCTAAATATAATTATTTGAACAACACAAATTGGAAAAAGATTTTATCTAAAACAGTTTTGCATGAGATAAGGAGAGATTTTATAGTTCATAAAGGATTTACTCTATAATGAACGGACTTTGCTTTCTCAAAGACACTAATCATCAGCTTCAAGCAGCTTTTTCATTGAAGATTTTGCTATTTAACCCACTTGGCAGTGCGCTGCATTCAAACATCGTAATCTAAAGACATTATTACTTTTACCTGCACCCCTTGCTCCTTCTGTATTTCCGTACATCACTTGACTCAATCTCTTCAAGAGACATCATTTTTTAGGATAGCATTTCCAGTATGAAATACAATTGAAGAAATCCCTCCATTAACTCATGATGGTTTAACAAACATATAGGTTATGTACAAAATAGTATTTGCAGAAAATGCAAACATTTTTCTAGCTAGCCTTAATGTGTCAAAATCGTACCAAGCAACTGCACAGTAAAAAGGCACTTGCTTAAAGACAGCTACCTCAAATACACTCAACTTGAAATGTTTAAAATTGCATTCTGATCTCCTTAGCACAAATCCACATCACTTCAACCCCATTAAACTCAGGGCAGTTATTCCACTGGTATGAAGAGATGGTGCCCACCTTTTTATTCGGTTTGAGCCTCCAGGCTCAGGCTCTGACTGGTTTATTCCTGGAACCAAGTCATCTTGGAGAGAGGCAGAATCCAGCATGAGCACAAGGTGGGTGTTCAGTCTGCAAAAATACACGTGCAGCCATCTCAATGACCCCAGAACAGCCAGGAGACAGGGGCAGAAAAAGCTCCAGAGATCATCTGTACCTGTAACCCCTTTTCCCAAGGCACTGTCTGAGCCACCTACACGATATACACTGAAACCATGCCTGACATTGATCTGACAGAGTTCAGAAAATCTGCAGGGGCTCCACTCTTGCAGTCTTCTGTTTCCCGCTTTGCTATTGATTGATGTCACAATTCTGCAGGGAAATCAGGTGTCTGCTCCTGCAGATAAGCCATAACAGTCATTTTACAGCTCCTTCAGTCACGATACACTAGATCCTTCAAAAATAGCGCGCCCAAGTATTTAAAAAATCTGTTCTAGTCTGTCACTGTGCTACCAGAGATACAGACAAATTTCTGGAAATGCTAGTCCCAGAGAGAAAAAAGAATTAAATATTTACTGTACCATAGCTACCCTGCAGCAATAATGCTGTTTACTAGTAAAAACTGTACAACAGAAAAAACATAACTAATGGGGTTTCCTACAGAAAGGGTCTTCTACCTGATCCTAGATCCAGACAAATTAATGTCTGGCTAACACACAGAAAGCTGTACCTAGCTGTGATTTTTATTACTACACCAAGTCAAAGTGAAGCCCAGATCAATAACAGAGTAGAAAAATAAAACATGCAGAATGCCACAGAGAAAGAAGCCACAGAGGGATGCAACGGTACAGATTAACCCTTCCACAGTCAAAGGAATTCATCAGTCCATACGGGAACAAGAGCTCTTCTAGTTCCACCAAAACTACACCCTCAGTGCTCCAGCCCCCTTGTCAGGCTGGTTGAGTCATCTTTGCAAATTTAAGCACTTGGTTGTTGGATTCTGTGCATATAAATACCTACTGACACTCAGCACGGACTTTTTTCTAAGTCAAGAGACACGCTGAGAACACCTCTCTCTGAACTCCACACCAACAGCTCTCCCCCTGCTTCCCCCCTTCCTGCTG
>NW_010137863.1:24734-50702 GCF_000699245.1 Pterocles gutturalis
GAATGAGAGAGAAACACTAAATTCACTCATTAGCAAGCGTTGGGCAATCAGCTTTGAGGGGCGAGAAGGGGGGCTGTGATAAGCCATCACTGGCTGATAATGACTGCTGTAGTTCCCCACTGCAGGAGAGTGATTGTTGGGATGTTTAAAAGCGGGGGTTTGTTTCCTGCTGCTTAAAAGACAACATTTCAGGCTGAGGTGCATCATCAACAGGGGCAACCCTTTGGTTTTGTGTACTTGTCTGCTAACAGAGTGCAACCTCAACCTTGCAGCCCTTCCTGTGGGTCAGCTAAGCATCAGCTCTTTCTAGGAAACAAACCGGGAGGGATTCTGAATTTAATACCTGCAACTCTACAGATCTTGTTTTATTCTGGAAGGACTGAGAATCTAGATAGCCTCGCCTGTCATAAACAGATGCGAACGGGTGGAATCCAAGAGAAAATCTGCATCGAGTTATACCTCATCAACACGATGTTCCCTGAAGACTCCAGCAGCTCAGAGGTGAAAATAAGTAGAGTTTTAAGATGAGCAGTTTGCACGGTGCTAACCAAGAGTTCGCAAATACGCAGGAGAAAACACAAAGAGGAAGAAAGAAACAATGATATTCTACACCGACCAAGCAAACCAGAGTTATCAAGATGTAAAGGATAACCTCCTTATTTACGAAATAAGAAATGTGGCTTCCATGTCAAATTTTGAATTGAAAAATTGCTGTATCCAACAATCCTATGTGCAAAGTCACTTGAATTTGCAAGGGGGTGCCTGGTTTCAAAATGATCAGTTACCTTTCCAGCGTTTGTGTTCGGCTCTTTATTGGTCTCAGAAGCACAGTAACTCCACAGATGGATGCCATCAACGCATGCCGCATGTAAAACACCATAAACCAGAGATGCAGAAACCTAGCTAGCTTTGCAAGAACGGAGGTGCCAGAAGACTAACACATATGGCCAGGGACACAGCTCTGCTACATCCGAAATCAGTCCCAGGGCACCGTTCCAGGCCGTTCCAACTCCAAAAGAGCGCTGCACAACATTGGTAATGCATCACCAGTTCCAACTGCTTACTGGTGTCAGAAAAACTGAGAAAGAACTGGAGAGTAAGTTTACACAAATCATCCCCTAACAACATCTTCTAATTCTGAGGCAGAAGCAATAGCAAAGGGCATTAGAGAGGGTGGCTCTCAGCGTTACGAAGAAAGGGACTGGTTGGATTTACAGCTGTATGATTTACGGCCACACCTGGCAATACAAGGCTAAGGAATTTTATGGGGAAGGAAATGCCACTTGATGCTTTTATAATTAAAGCAGACAATATATAGGTAGTTTACACAAAGCAACTATTTTCTTTAGGAGCATTTACCAAAAACCCTGTGCCAGGAACACTGGGGGGACTATGTTCTAAACCGGTACACAGATTGCTCTGGACCTTCATTCCTGTGCTCCTCACCATCCTGAATGCTCCACAGCAGAGACTAAGGTATGATTTTAAATTCCCGCTACTCACCTGGATTAAATTGGTACAGGAAGAAAAGGGTTTTTTGTAAACAAGTAATGAGACCAAAGGTTTCTGGGACTATGTGTGCGTGGAGGCTGATTTACTGAAGGAGGTTTCACATACTGATAATGGCATCTTACAGCTGGAGGCTCAGAGGAAGCTGGCAGCACAGCGAGGGCCGTACCTCCAGGGGAAGTCAGAAACGCCAGGCTGAACCATGCCACGGAAGCTGTTTGGGCACAGCTCCTTCAGAACTCCAGCTCCAATGGTAGTTGCCAAATCCTCGAAAAGATAGCCACAAGGTCTTTAGAAAATCTAACCGCGCCTACCAGAGAACCACATGCCATGCTTAGGCCAGTGATGCACAGCTGAGTTTGCTTCCGTCCGAGCACAAAATGAAATTCATTTCTCACCATCCAAGCATAAACCAAAATTTTTCTCTTTACTCTGTCCTCTTGAATGAACCAAATGAAACAAACATTTTCTGATCATCGCTAATCTAACTAGCCATTTGTTTGGGGGTTTACAAACCGTGGCCTTACTCTTACAGAACAGTTTCTCCTGTAGAAGAAACATTCTCTTTAGAATGGAAAAGGCTCACTTGCCCTTCCAGGATATATGGTATCATGTTTAGCTGCAAGTTTATTCAGAGTGAACAGAACATTTAACGAAAATTTCATGTCTTTCAAATTGGACACCACTTAAAAAAATTCACAATATTGTCACAATTTCCACCAGCCAAGCAGCTCTGCAGCTTTTAGGAATACAAGGGCTGTACGTGCAAGGTTGTGTGAAATCACAAGACAATCTGAGGCTCTGATACAGCAGCAAAAGGAGGTTGACAATGGCGTTGCTGTTTCTGCAAAGGATTTCCATGTTCGGGTTTTTTGATGATTCACTCTCCTAACTAGCCGAAAGTAACTCTTCTAAAAGTTCACCTAAACCCATAGACAAGCACTCAGACCTCCGTGTTAACGTACTAAGTGACTCTGATAAGAGGCAGACACTTCTGTCAATTGTGATTTTACAGCATCAAAGAATGGATTCCAGACTGCTCCCACTGCACTCTCTGTTCTGGGGTTCCCCCCACCTCCCACCAGGATGATCACTTCAGAAATCCTGGCATTGCCTCTGCAAAACTAGATCAGATACTGCTTGTAAAAATTCAAGAAAACAATGTTTTGAGCGATTCCCATCCCCTTTTTCCCCACTGAGGTGCTCCTGTTTTCTGACCCTCACTAACAGTTGAATCTGACGGCCTCAACCCAGTCATCTTCAATAAGTTTTCAATTTTTTTCAAATTGACTGACCTCCTCCATCCCCTCTGAGGTCAATTTTAAGCATTCATATTGCCATGAACCAAAGGAAGCCAGCCCGGCCAGTCTCAGGACACAGCACGATCAATATAACCCTGCACAGGAGACTGACACTGGGCAGAGCCGCCGAGGCTGCCTCCTTCCCTTACACAACACACACTCATCGATCTTCTCTCATTTTTGTGGCCAGCAATGATTTCACCTCATTTAAAAGAAAAGTCCCAATCCCTCCATCAAGTCAGAACAAAGGGAAGCAGCGACAGTCCCACAGAATTTGTTCTTCCCAAAACAAAGGCACAAGCCAGAAAATGGATCATTTTCTGTTGGGAAGGACACGAGACAACTCCTTCTGCACAGAGCCCAGGGTAATGCCAGTAGCAGTCTCTGTTTGCAAGAAAGGGCTTGAGCCTGAGGATGGAAAAGGAACAGAGATTAAGGTGCTCTTACTGTCCCACACATTACACAAATTTCTAAGATACCTCTACGCCTCCTCTGCAGCAGCTCTGTGAAAATTTTACATGTCCCACCCATCACTCCCATCCCACTAATAACACAACATCACTTCTATTAAATAATTTGTACCCTCGATGAACACAAACTCAGAATTTGCCAAGCTGAATCACACAATTTATTTTCCCAGTCCTCTGCTAATGCCTGCTGGTAAAACTGAGCACTATCCACTCCAGACAAAGGCGGCACCCACCCTCCAACCCACATACCACAGAAGTCACTCAGGCGCTCCCTGAAGCTGAGACTGAACTGCGCTCAACATCACCATGTTACAGACATCGTTAGTAATCATCAAAATATGTAGCCCACTAGCAAACCTAACCTCAGCAGCTCCTTTTAATATACGATGCTGAAGTCAGCTCCTAAACACCCCGCAGATGTTTAGTCAGCATCTGTCCAGAGCCCACTGCCCTTCTATACCAGGTATGTCTTTGTTCTCATCACCTATGAAAGGATCAAAGAAACAAAAAGCACTGATCACTTCATACACAACCACGCAGGACTGATCCTTTCCAGAGCAGGCAGGTAAACCATAGGTGCACGCTCTCCCTCAGTATTTGAGTCCTGTCCTCCTGGCTGCATCCCAAGCACACAGGGCAGCAGCAGCCTCTCCAGGTTTCACCGGCTTTTTGATTTTGTGACTCATTGTCAGTCCTGCTCATCCTGGCCATGCTCTGGAACTGAATTTAGCCTTCAGCTGCAGTAATCGTCTCAGAGCCTGGGTGGTCTAAGCATCAAAACACAGCTAGGGACAGAGCTGGGCGAGGAGACAGGAAAACATTATTTCCCTATTCATACACTAATGACTCCATCCTGATTGCTGTTAGCACCAAAGAACTTCACTCCCAGTCTGACAGGCACAACAGAACTGACACCTCTGTTTTTCCACCACAATAATCCTATCGCTGGCCTTCAGTTTTGAATGCTCCTGAAATGAGTTACTGCTCTGTGAAAACCAACGATACCCCTGCTGTTATCTGTTAATTACCATCAACTGGTTTCTGGAAAAATATTATGCTATCTAACTATAAATATATATAAGAGGTGGTTTCCTAAGGTTTCCCTGCAGAATCAAACAATTTAGTAAAGTCACAGACAAAAAGGATGAAAAAGAGGAAAAAGAGCCCTTGGGGAGCTGATCAGCTGAGACAGAGCCAAGATCTTCAGCAGTTTCAGCAGTTTAAAATTAGAACTTTACAATTTAAAGGCAGGCTTTATGATATCCTGGAATTTAGCGCTCCTTATTGGAATTCTTTTCCCAAGAGACTAATTCCTGCCTCTTACTCTTTTTTTACACCACTGCTTTCTTTTAGGAAGTTTAACCCTACTCCCATGGAAAACCAGGGCAAAACTCTGGGTTTCTACTACTGCAGACATACACAAAATATAATACCAACAAACAATTAATGTGCTAAACTTTTTTTTTTTTTTTGGTAGAGATTACTCTCTCCGACAGACTGAGATGACAGATCAAACTTGTTAGGTTTGGAAGATTCTTCACCACACTGCCTTTCAAAAAACCCCAAAAAAGCAGAGAAAGGAGGGAGGGCTTGACTTAGGAGAAGCCTGTGATAACAACAAAGAGGAAAGCACCATAACATAAGGGATCACACATAAACACCATTTCTAGAATTTTTACTGTTGCAGAAGTTACTATTTCCCCCATCCATGCTTCTCGCTGGTCCTTTCTTGCAGCCTCTGACCTTTTTCCTTGGGCTGCCTCTGTGGCTCCCACACTCTTCCCTTGGCACTCCATCCTTTTTTTATTTTTTCCTAGGCTTGTTCATTCTCCCCTTTTCTCCACTACTAACCTCTTTGGTCATCTTCTCCCATCAGACTATTCCCCTCCCAGGCTCTGTCCCAGTGAACCGAAACACCGGATCAGAGCTGGGGATCGGTCTGCCCAGCGCGGGGTGTTGGGGTGACTCTGAAGCCAGGCAGCAACACCTCTGCACTGAGACAGCCCGGGGCGAGCGCGATCCCTTGGCGCAGATAAAGCAGGGCTTTCAGCGGTGCCTGCCTGCTTTGTTTTCCTTCCCATTATCTCAATTGGAACATGCAGCAGGGAAGTGTCAGCAGATGGAGATGATGTACATGTTGGCAATACGTTAAAGGAGATTACGAGAAAGAAAAGAAAGGAATGTTGGCTTCTGGATACAGAAAGCTTCTGACCGAAGAGAGACAACAGCCGACATTCCTCGAAGCAGTGGTGGGAGAGAGAAATCAGTTCCTTGGGCAGCAAGGCAGAAGGGAACACAGGTAAAAAGGGAAATCATCCAAGTAAAATATACAACTAATTCAGTGCTTGTGCAAGTAAAACTATAACAATGCGCACAAATGCTGCAGCAGAGAAGATGAAGGCAGTCCAAGGCAGTGAACACAAAACGCACAGCTAGAGCTGACCCAAACCAGCGACTGCAAACCGCAGCATCCACCTTGATCACAGCGCCAGGACGCTCAGCCGAGAGCGCCGGGGGCAGAACCGTGGAAACCGCGTACGCATGGCGGCTCTTTCTTTCCAGAGACATCTACTAGCACAGGTAGGGTGAGCTTGCACAGCGCAGGGGACTATCACCCGCCCTCTCCGCAGTCTGCCCTTCCCACCGTTAAGAATGACATCCTAAAACCCTGCTGTAAAAGATTTTGCTCTCCACCTAGTTCGATCCTTTATAGTTCCCCTAAAAGAAATAAAACCTGGTCCATGTGAACTCACACAGTTTTTAGCCACCGGAATCCGCGAGGCACACCCAGTGTATTCCCAGTTTGCCGAGGACAGCTTTGTCCACAAATCCTCACCCATGGACTGAGGTGAGGAGATACCCAAAGTGTCTCACCCTGGCCCTTCAGAATACTTACATTAAGAAACCACTTGGCAGTTATTTTTTAAGAGAAAAACCCAAACCTTTACAGTTTCTCCATCTCTTTCCTACAGCTGGCAGTTCTCCTTTTGACTTCACTCCTCCCGTGCTCCCGCTGCCTGCCCCGCCGCTTCACAGTCAGAGGAATGCTCGTACACCGAGTTTAAAGCATCTACTATAAGCAAGGAAAATGTATTGAATTTCATGTTTGCTTTGGGAAATCTTTTTATCTGTTGCAACCAATTACAACATTTTCTCCAACAAAAGGAACTACTCGTGTGTTTTCTATTAAAATGAGTTGTATGTTCCTCCAATGCACAACGTAATAAAGTCAATCAACAGCATAATCATCTCCAGCATGCTGGTCTTTCTCATGTATGGAATTAGTTAAAATAATTGTATTTATTGATTCCTTAAAACCTTTCTAATAAACAGACTAATTCCGTACAATGATGTAAAATCTCTTCTTCCATTTTGAAAGAATTAAGAATAGGCATTGCGTTTAAGTGCAGTAAAAATCAAGAAAAAATCTTAGGAGAGACAGCATAATAGGACACATCAATGCATGCAGCAGTTTTCTTGCCAATTTTTGTAGGGTAATTCGATTAAAACTGGTAACTGACCACACACCACCACGATATGCTGCCTTTTTAACACAGTTAAGTACATTTTAACACAACTGCTATGGTCTCCAGTGACCTGCTGCTACACAAATCCAATCTATGGCTGCTGGCTATGGGCGAGGTAAATTCAAACCATGTCACAAGGCCTCTTCTACATTTTATTGCATTTTTTTTTCACTCCAGGTTTGCTTAAGAAAAAATACTGTGCACATCTCCTGAGTACAGCTTGCCTTAGCATACGAAATGTGGGGTTTTTCATCAGCATAGCTCACCAAAAAATGTCATCTTTAAAGATTATTTTATTATTATATTAAATACATTACAATTAATTTATGAACTGAGTACTGATACGATTATGATTAATTGATGAACTGCTATTATGTATATGAGTTGAGTAAAAAAGTTCAACATTACTGCATTTCTGACAGCCCCCTCTCCATAAAACAGTGCAATAAACACACAAGTCATGGTACCTCTGTTAAGACACTCAGCTGGTCTAAATCAAGACAAATAAATTTACTTCAATGGAGTGATGCTAATATATATTATTTGGGTCATTGTTTCTACCATTTGAGAAGAAACTATCGCTGGGTTATTGTTTCATGTCTTTTATATCCTCATTTTTGTACTAAGGTAAGAACCCGACGTTTTTCACCCTGGCATTATTTTAACACGGCATTTCTCCACGTTGCCTGTTAAAAGGACACGACTGAAATAACACCACAGAGAGAGTGAAAGAATCGCTGCTAAAGAACATCTTGACTTCAGCACAGCCGAGATTACGCGTCAGTGCTTGGAAGAAATCACTCCTGGCAGCTCCTGCAGTATCTGGGGCTGTGCCCAGCACCTCGATTCCTGAGCTAACGTGATTAGAGGGCACACAACTGGCACAAGCTCTCACAAGTGAGTGCAAATACTTTTTAAGAGTCCAAGGCTTATCTATAAAGCAAAAAGGTTCAGTTACAACAGTAGCCTTTCACCTTGCCTTCCATCTAGCATTCAAAGAACAGCCAGATGCTCTCATTCACAAAAGGGCCAAATTTTACGCCAGCAAAACCTGTGTTTCCCTAATCCCAGAGAAGGTGAGTTGCAATTATCTGCGGGGCCGCCCTTCCTGGAGAGCAGTAACAGCCTGACGATATAACAGCACTTTCTGTAGCCTTGCACAGGACCAAGGGTCTCCAGCTCACCGACAGAGCTGGCACTGCTCCCACACAGAAAGGACAGCAGAAGTGTCTAGAGGCAGAGGAAGGCAGATAAGATGACAGCCAGCCTTGCAGGCAAATCTCAGCTGCATCCCAGGACTTTGATGTTCAGTGCAAGCATTTGAATGTACCCACAAGAAGTGAGTCGAGAGACCACAAGACTGAGACGTGTTGACACCAGAGGAACTGCTGTCTGGACCGATGGATGACAGTCTAGAAACTGGAATCACCGTTTGCTTTCAAAAAGTCATCATCATCACCAGGGACATGGTTTAGTGGGTTAGGTGGGATGGGCTGACAGTTGGACTTGATGATCCTTGAGGTCTTTTCCAGCCTTCATGATTCTATGACCTCTCACTCGTAATTTGTGTGTACCTACACTCAACAATTCCCTGGTCGGATAAAAGGAACATGAAGGAGTCAAACTCCTGTATGAAGGCCCGGGGGAAAGAAGGCAAGGGGCTGTGCATTGTAAATACAGTCACCGTTACAATGGTGAGTTCTGTGTTGGAGGCTGAGCAAAGAAACCGAACAAATAGGGTGGACAAGTTTAGGTTTCACGAAACTCAGCACTTAAAAGACCTTATGGGAGACAAAGCAACCAACCGTCACATCTGTCTGGGGACTCACTGAAAGCAATTAGTTTAGCCCACTGAAAATTTTTTTTTATTCCTGCCAGGTCCCACAGCCTTTTCCACAGCATCATATGGTCATCAGCATTGCTGAAGACTGCTCAAAACTCCAGTAATTCTCACAAAGAACACTGCGCTGCTGGCAAGTCCTCACCCACCACTCCTAATAATTTCCACAAAACCAACTAGCTGATGGTTACAGAACTGGAGGACGGCTGATCATGTTAGTCAGCTGCCACTTTCTCAGAAGCCTTTCCAAGAAACGAGAGGGTACAGACGAGGCAGGAGCACGCAGGAATACCACCCTCCGGAAGATTTCTCTACAATAGCCCGACTGCTCCAAAGACTCCTGCAGCAATCTCTACAGCAGCTCTGAAATGAGCTTGGAAGATTTGAAGATTTCTAGAGGCTCCAAATGTGACAAGAGGAGCACAGGACATTTGGAGTTTTATCTCCTTCTGATCCTAAGACTTGCTGCAACTGCTCCCGAAAGCTTGTTCACAATTAATACAAAGCACGTTGAAATTTCCTCAAAAGCAGTGAGCATCTTCCCCAAACTGACAGGCAGTCCTGGGGGACTGGTCTGCAGCTCCTACAGCGCAGGAGCAGGAATCAGAACAACAACAATAAAAAAAAGGAAAAAAAAATATTTATTACTAGGAAAGCTGATGAGATTGACTACAAAACCCCTGCCAGAGCTGACCCACCAAAGACAAAGAAGGCTTTAACATAGAAAATACAAAACCATGAGTCAATGAGGAGAGCGTTCCTTGGAGTCTGCGCTTCTTCCCACTCAGACATTGGAGCCGTGACTTTCAGCAACAGTACTGAACTGAGCTGCACCGCACAAGACGACAATTTTCTGATTCTTACAGTAACATATGCAACAGCAACTATTATATAAGGTCTTTTAACTCCAAGCACTTAAACCTTTCCAAACTTCAGGAAGATTTTTGCAAGCAAGAGATCCGTACATTGAGAAGTGTGACTGGCCACATCACAGGAAACCATTCAGACCTAGAACAGCAACAGTGGATTTCATCAGACGCAAGGGCTACTGAAGCCCCAATACCGTATCACACTCACCCACCCATCCCTTCACTATCCACACGTGATTTTGTGTTACCTTTAATGCTATTGTTACACAAATATCTGATCACAGAGCAACCTTTCATCTCATCCCAATCGCAGCACCGCCGCCTTACGCTTATAAAAACCATTTACTGAGGCTGTGGCCTGAAGATCTTTGTGCAACAAGTAGACTTCCTTTGCAAAGTTTCTGTTTTTCACATTTCACCAGTTCTGCAGCTCCCTCACTGCTACTTCGGGATCTGGTTTTGATTTAAAAATAACTTGGAAATGTACATCGATTAAAATTGCATTATTAAAAGCTGAGTGGATTTTACAAAACGGCATTGTTTCTGAATGAGCGCTAAACATACAAAAAATAACTCATTAAAAAACCCCTTCATTTTCACAATGATTGCCTCTCCTTTGATTGGCAACCTTATCTACCCTTAAGGTTTCTTCCTAAGCCTTTCCTGACAAGGTTGAAGACGGGCTGAGAAGATTCTTCGAATCTCCTCATAAAATTCGAAAGCGCATCTGCAATAATTCCTAAAATTCATCCTAATATACTATATATCACCCTCCTTTTGCTCACGCTGTCAAGTAGTAGATGCTGAAAACTCAGTGTGAAGTGAAAGCATTCAAAGTCCACCCATGTAAAGAGTATTGTAAGAAATGAACGAACACACGCAAACTGTCTGAGCAACGAGATTTCCAAAGCACCCATGATCAGCCTGCCACTGATCCCGCTGACTCAAATGAGAAAAATATTAGGTTGAGGGCGAGCGCTTTGGAAATCCCACCCATATCGCTTTACCATGAGATGCAAATTTTGTGGAAGAAACATACAGAGACAGCCTATCAAAACAAGAATGAAAGAATGCATTCCATAGTACAAGGCCTGGAGGAAAGAGCTATTTAAGACTGAAAAGAAATGAACAGAAAGTAAATTTGGTTAACCAAATTGGAAAGAGGGGTGGATTTTTGTTTGTTTGTAATTGGCATCATTTGTAAATGAAGGAATCTGGAGAGTACTAACATTTATACCTGAATTTATGCAGAAAGTATTTATTTAATTTTAGAGCCAAAAATATGCTACTGCCAAAACCTGTAAAATGCTTTAAAAAAAAAAAAAAAAAAAGCAAAAAAAAAAGCACCTTCCAAATGGAATTCACAATTCTCAAGGGTAGGTGATCATCAGCTCCAATTAGTCCCTGGCAGAGGAGCCTAAGCCAGAGTGATAGACTCAATGCATCCAAAAATGTTTAGTCTAGACTAAACCACGCTGGAATTCTCCGCAGACTAGACCTCAGCCCTCTGGATCCAGGACAGCCTTCCACACTGGCTGCAAACACCACCACCACCTGGATCCTATTCCAGGCTTGACTCCACCTCTCCCTGTCCAGTCCCATTGCTGTTCCCCCTCTCACTCCCCAGGCACGCAGGGCAACACGTTAAAGAGCTGTTGACTGTTGCAAGTATTTTAAGCCTGGCTAATGAATGTAAGGTAATTCTGCCCCCCTGCCCCCCAATCATCTGTACAGTAAGCATGTGAGCCAAGCCCAAAATAACAAAACCAGAAAAACACGTTCATCTGCTAGGCAGCAGCCAGAACCCACTGTTGCCAAAAAGAAAAGAGTCTGGAGCTGCTCTTTATAAAATTTTGTCAGCACAATTAATTCTGAAATATGCTCTGAAAATGTGGAGCATGGCCCACATGTCATGGCTCCTCTTGTGTATTTAATGTCTTATTGAGAGAGCCTGAAGAGAAACGCAGTCCTTTCATCGACAAACCTAGCTTTCCCGGGCAAAGGATTCCGCCAGTAGCTCAGAACTGCCTCCTTTCTCAAACTCACTCCTAGGCAGAGTCTCTTCAACAGGTGAGATGGTCACTTTGTCGCCGTCCCCTTAGCGATGTACACCGCTGTGGCTCTGCAGAATCCCCAGGGAGGACTTCATTCTGGCTCTGCGGGACCAGGCGGGCTTCCTCCCAGCCCAGTTTAGAGCTGCCGTGCCTGGACTAGAAGCCAAGTTAGTCCTTTGGATCCTACTCTCACCACACAGCCATGCCACCAGGTCCACACCTGAAATCCATGGCAGAAGCCCATCACCAACAAGTTTTCATAAAGAAATATCTACATTTACTCATTCCTTTTACTTAATTCTTGCCCCCAGGCACATAAAATAGATGTAAGGAATGAAAGGAACAGAAATATAAATAACTAGATAATCTTGTCATCCATTCCCTGCATTTTTATTACTGGAGGGGGCTGATTCTTGAAAAGCATTCAAAATAACCTGAAAAAAAGGAGAGGGCAGAGAAAGGACATCTGTAAGGCAGGAAGGAGGAGTTGCTTCAAAACCATAGCTTTTGGTAAAGCTTGTATTCAAAATGCGTCCAAAATGCAAAGGAAGAAGGAACATTTCCCTGGGCTGGTCTGGGCAGCCATAGGGAAAAGCCTTCCCAGCCAGACACGCAGGAGCGCCCAGTCCCAGACAGAAAGAAGAAATAATACACAAGGTCACACTGTTTTAAAACAAGAGCTATCACTGAAATATGTAGCAAACAGGCTGGTGATGTTAACAGGGGTAGCATTAGATCAGGGCTGAGTATTTTGGAATGTTCTCCTCCACGAGGCAGTTAACATCGTTTTCACTGGACGCATGTAATTCATCGCACTCGCACCAAACCATGACCTTAACCAGTGATGATTTCCCAAGATTTTACGTGAAAGAAATTAGATGTTACAACACAGTAGGCCCCTAATAGTCTGTATATTTAAAGGAGTACAAAAATTAGCTCATACAAATACGAGTTTTCAGAAATAAACTAAACTGCATCAAAATAGCAGGGTTTTAAGCAGACCGATTTTTTTTAAGCTACGGAAAACACAAATATCTCCACCTATCCCCCTAAACAGCATGATGGCCACAGTCTTAAGAGAGATGAAGCAGGGAGGGGGTGAACGGATCGTTGTGTTTTTGCAGTGCTCCAGCAAGGTGGCGAGGTGACTGAGCAGGTGAAAGTGGCTTTAACAAAATGAATCCATTGTGGTGACAGCAGCAGACCTCACTTCCTCAGGCTACTTTAATTCTGCTGAAACACTGTGGATTGAATTTCACTGGATAGAAGTTATTCTTATTTACACACAGGTGAGAATCCATTTATAGGTCCACAGAGTTTTTGGGTAAGACAATGTAGATCCACCTGATGCAATTTCTTTCTTTTTAAATCCTAGCAATGGCACAGGGTTAGACTAATGGTAGCTTCTAATTTAAAAAAAATAAACTTAAAACAAATCAGATAAAAAAATAGTTCTTTCAGAAAATGTAATAGTGTTATTCTAAGATGTCTTGGGTAAAGCCAGGAAAGCACAGAGATAATATAGCCTGAACAATAACGAGTCAGGTTATCCCAGCTCATGATGGATCATTAACGGAGTGGTTAACCAAGTCCCAACTGCAGAACCTTTATTACTAATAGAACGGTATTTGTCAAAAAGAACGTGTCTTGATTTAAACACCCTAAGATACACTTGTTAGAGTAGCTTTTTCATTTTCTGTTTCTTTCCATTTTTTAGAAATAGAGCTAATCTGCAAGATAAACGAGCTTTGGTTGGAAGGCGTAAAGAACAATAAGCCCAGTACAACAATAAAACCTGCCGCTCCATTTGCACAGATGAGAAAGTACCTGCCGGGACTGGATAACACAGAATTTGTAAAATCTTCTGGTTAAATATTTCTCTGGAAAATTCCAAGAGGTGACTTGTGAAAACATCTACCAAATTCCCACTCTAAGTTACAACCATGTAAACCACTGGTACTAATTTCAAAGAGCATTTTGGATTTATCCTTGTAACCAGGCTATACTGGTGCTGTGTGCTTTGATTACACCTTATTTTCTGAACCATACAGGGTATCTCACACAAAAAGTATATGTTCAATATGCTTTGTCCTAAAGGTTATGTTTGCACCCTGAATGGGACCATTTTGAGAAGTTCAGGACTCATACGCATATTCCAAGCTTTTCAAATTGAGGCTTTGAGGAATTATAAGATTTGCTGGGAAAACGAGCCCTGAGTCCAATTTCAGAATGTTGAATAAATACATTTATTTAGCTTATGGGATGCATTTAACTGCTCACATTAAAAAAGCCAGTACCAGGGGGACCCAGAAACCACAGCTAACCCAGCAGCCATCTCTAATGAAGGTGCCCAGCAGTCACCCAGCTTTTCTCTCTAGTGAAGCTACAACAGACGTCTAAAGGAATTCTCCTGGGATTTAAGGGTCCTTGCAGAAAAAAAAGAAATACATCTTGAAGCAATCAGTCAAAAGATTGTAACCCTAATTTAAAGATAACCAGTGGCAAATTAAGTACATTAGTTAAGCAAACTTTCCTAAGGAAAGAATACCTTGTTTTCTTAGCCTTACACGCTTATCCCCTCGCCCCGGGCAAGAACAGCTCCCAGAGACCAGCTGTCCTCACAGCTGTAGGACAGACTCTGCCGCCTTTTTTGTGCTAGCACTGTGCCCTGCCTTGTGCTCACACCTACCCACCGACACACAGCCTGCCCTGAGCCCCTGAAACATCCCTTACGGACACATAATGACATATACTGCCAAAAAAAAGAACAAACCAAGCAGAAAGCCTTCCTACAGCGCTTTCCACGCAGGCTGGCCTTGCCTGACTTTCCATCTTGTGTACTGCGAAGAAAATATTACACTTCACGTGGCTTCATGTCCAGCGGTGTCACTGGAGCGACACCAGAGCTCTGTCTCAAGATAATCAGGTCTTGTCCATTCATGCACAGACTGGCTCGTACATTATAGTTCTAGAAATAAGGCGAGTGCCAGATAATCTTTATACACAAACACTCCATCCAACAACACGCTCAGTCTTGTGATGGCTGCAACGGCGGCGGGTGTCAAGAAAGACTGTCCTCACTCACGGGCGACCTTGGACCGGTCGTTAAAGCTATGTACCTCACTCACCCACCTATAAACAGAGCCTGCCACCAAGCTCAAAGGGACCTCTGTGCGACTGCCACACAGACACTCAATTTAGGATTGCTGCTGTATGAACTGGAAGGGTGAAAGAGGACTCGTCTGAACAGAAACCCTCCCAGCTCTCTACAACAGAACCAATTCCGAGAATGTACACAAAGTTCAAATAAATTAAGAACTGGAGTTCACGTTAGCCTAAAAAGCCAAACCCCAACGACAAAAAGCTCTTTTGAAGTCTGATGGAATTTAGGAAACCAGAAAGGCTATGCTTCCAAGGCTGTCAAAACCAAGAGTTGTTAGAAATACTGTTCACCAGCAATTTCCAGCATGATTTCTCACTGAATAGATGCATATAAATTTAATCCAGACTCAATTCCTAAATTATAGCTTTATAAAATATCTGTAACAAAAATAAAAATAGCCTAAAATCTGCCACAAGCTTCAGAGTTACAGTTTCCATGGAGCAGTCTGGATGTCCAGGGCAACATGAATGCACTTTTTGTGGAGTATCTATAAATTTGATTTAGCATTTGTGAAAACTGGCTGCGTATTCTTTAGTCTGGCCTCATGATTTGCTGGATCTATGCAGTAATGTCAGGAATGACACGACAGTCATACTACCAAAAAACCAGAGTGTGACTAGAGGAGAGTTTTCTATTTTTACATGTACACACATACACACAGACACACATATAAAGAACTTCACTGGGGTATTATCAGGGAGGAAACAATGATGAGATAATTTCCCTCTCTTACATTTTCATAGCATCATTTCCCAAGGAGGACAACGATCCTCCTTCCCTTCAGCGGCTCCTATGACAGCACCTAGGTAATTTCTACGGGTCTGGGAAGGGCCTTATTAGTTTCTCTTTGAACTTATGACACACGTGAGCTGAACTTTCTCTGACTAGTATTGGTGATTTTGACACCTCTCCCTTTCTCTTTATACAGCAAAGTCATTCAACAATTCTTTTAGTAAAATATAAACAAAAACATGGAAATAGCAGTTATCTTTTCACGCCTACCACGGAGCTCTGAAAATGGAAGAGAAGAAAGGACAGATTTTCCTCATAGTCCTGGCCCAGCTGGTGTACCCAGGTGATCCAGCTCTGAGTTGACCACCGCATCCCCAATGTACCTACAGTCAGATGTTGGCAGTAACAACTTACCATCATACTCCAGTAATGCTTCCAAACATCCAAACAAACGCAGACGAAGAGCCTCACTTACTCCGCTCTTCAAGTACAGAAACATTCTTCCTGTGAGGTTTGGTTAAAGGCCAGTTATTTTAAGACTTAAGAAAAAAGAACCATTATCTGACTGTAACTATAGCAACATACTGATGCTAAACTTTTTGAAAATGTGCATCTTAATAGCAACAGTATATGTGCCTTATAAAGGGGTATTTCTGTGCCAACAATGCAGAAAATGAGCCCTAGACTAGAGCAGTGCTGCTAATTTAACACTGAACAGGGAGAGTCTCACAAGGTCCTGTATTCCCCAGTGAAACCAAGGCTTTAAGCTCTTTATTTCTGACTGCAATTAGCCTCGCTTTTAAACAAAGAATCGTGACTTTGAGATGTATACCTTAACGAATCCATATTTCCATATTCTGGGAATTTAAGTGAGCTACTGAAAGGTCTTCTCTGAATTTTCAGATCTAACTGCACAGCTACGACTGCTTCTTCCCAAAACACCACATCACACCTACTCTCCCATAGTCTAGTTCTGATGTAGAATTCATTAACAACCATCATGAGGGTTCTGTGTGTGGAAAGCTTAATGGGACTGACTGGTAGAAAGCAATACCTGGTCATGATTTCTTCTACTTTCACTAGGATTTTTTGTTTCTTTGACTGTTCCCAGTACCAGTAACACTAATCAACGTTACCCAACAGCATGCACCCGAGAAAAAACAGCAGCGTTTTCTTCTTGCCAGCTACACAGGGTAGAGTCTGACAGCTTTTCTAAGGATGTGCTCCACAAGGTAGAACTCAGAGGGAAGAGTGACACCCAATGGATAGCTGTATGAAGGAACGACCGTTCCAGACCACCTTCCCTTTCCTTTCAATAGATTTGGGACGTGGCCTTCCCACTGCCGTCAGCAACCTCTGAGTAAGATTCCCAACTTCAGTTAGAACAGTGACATGCTCACCACACCACAGCCATGGACTTTCTTTGTATATTTAAAATATCTGCAGGGCCTGAAGTGGACAGGTAACTGAAAGCAGGCTGCAGACTCATGAGGAGCCTTGTGACGCAGAAGCCACCATGTCTGAACATTTCAACAGTTACACCCAGCACATGTCCTGTTTTGCATTTTGCAGCACACATGTGCATCTCCATGAAATCACCGGTTGGGGCTGATTGCCATGGCTACTCGCTGTTCCTTCATTAGAGGTGCGCTGTTAACCGTTTAACACAGCTGCCTATCACCTCCGTGACAGGAACCCACTCTGCAATCCCGTCTCAAGGTCTGCGGTGTATCCTTAGGGGGGAAAAAACCCCACCAAACCCAAACCCACATGTCCCATTTTCCTCCTTTCATACACTGTTCCAACAGTTACCAAGACAGACTGGTAAGCACAGCGAGCTATCCACACACAGTGGCAGGATTGAGGGCTCACCCAGTCCCCTCTCTAACAGACGATTTCGTTATGACACACACAAACCCAACAGAAATGGGCTGGAACTTGTGCTGTATGCCACAGGCTCTCCTGTTTCCTTCTAATGCTGTGCAAGCGCCAAACTCCCAGCAGCCTATTGCCAAGCGTCTCATTCCATGCACCAAAATATAAAGGTCCCTCCTGTCTGAGAGCCATCTGCCATGCACATGGAAACCTGACATATGGTGCCTCTAAAAATCAGCGCCACTATCCAGAGTCCACATAATAAACATTCCCAGACACAGAGGTCTCAGATGACACTAAGAGAAATGAGAAGGAAACGAAGACGCCCATTGCTGCCTCTTCATCAACAAATACAGTGAAGCAACAACACAGAATAGCCTTGAACTAACACAGACCAGGGCAGTGATGCAATTAAAAAAAGAGCAGCTTTGCAACTGTGCATACTACTTACATTTGTCAACACAAGGCTAAGCTCAGGGGTGCCAGTGGAATTCCTCACACCATTTTTTAATGGATTTCTTTTTTTTTCTTTTTTTTTTTAATAAGAAAGTATAACTTTGCTTCCTCTATTCTGTTTAATTATTTTCTGTGTTTACAGGGTTCTTCAGCAGTGAGGACAGAGAAAAAGAGATTTCATTTAGGAAACTGGTTAATTCTTACCATGCATTTTACAGAATGGGGTAAAAAGAAAATTGAAATGGTTATTCCCAAAGGACAGTAATGTAATATTCTTGTACTTATTGGTGAGTACCTGAAGAATCTAGCCCTTAGGAGGAAATAATGTTTTCTTCTGGCTAAACTTAAGAGGTTATTCTCTTGAGGACTAGGAGACTGACAATTCAAAATGCGACTATGAGATCCATAATTCAAAATGAGATTTTTTTCATGCTGATTTTTCTTCTTTTAAAGCAAAGAACACAAAATAAATAAACTCTGTTGGACTAAATAACCTTATTATTTGCAGGATTTCCCATATTCACGAGCATGCGTCTTAACCCACATCATGCTAACCCTTGCAACATTTCCACGCGCTGACTAAGGTAACCCCGTTTGCTCACATGCCTTTGCTTCAGCCTGGAAGCCAGGGTCTGATTACTCACTAAGGGAGCAAGAATTACACTACTGCACTTTATTTCCTAAGAACTCTAAATTTATTTCACAGGAGGTGAACTCATGATATGGATTCCCTGTAGGAGGATTTAATTTACAACAAGCCAGTGAAGATGACATCAGGATCCTCTATATTCCTTTGCTGCAAGAAGTAAGAAAAAGGCATCCCTGCAGGATGCACTCAGGGCTCTGAACTGGTCCCCAGGGACAAATCTCTTACCTCGTGCTGCAATAAATCCCTAAATTCTCCCATGTTCCAGTAAAGGGTCCCAGATTCACTGGCAGTGTTTAACCTCTGCTCTTTCAACATCAGTTCTTCCCTATTCACAGCTCAACTGCATGTTTAACGTCCACAACAGTTTTTTACCTCAAACAGCAGCTTCCCAATCACGCATTATTTCTAGTCTTCTTTCCAAAAGAAATGACACTTGTGGATTGTGCTGCTCGTCTGTCCACACTCCTATTCCACTCTCCTTTTGCGTCCACCAGTTAATCTTAATCAAAGATAGAGCTGGAAGTGAAGTCTCACAGTTCTGCTGTATTTCATAAAAATGAGCAGCTGCTGTATGCAGAGACCCTATTAATTCACACGTGGAGAAGAAGGCAGCAATTTTTCCTTCTTCCTATGAACTTCAGAAGTATTCAAGCAAACCAAGTAAAGTTGCTCAGCACAGGACCCTGCCCTGCCAGATCAGGTTTTGTCGGAATACTCTAAGCAGCAGCATTAACCGAAGCCTTAGCACTGAAGCGACTCGGTTTGTGTTTACACAGCTCTTCATACATATTTCAGGGGAAAGACTTCTGATCTCTAAGCAAGAGAAGAATCGGGTTCAGGTTTGTCTGATTTGCTGTTATGACTGCTGGCAGACAAAAATACTAGCATATCTGCAAAAGCACTCATCTCTGAAAAACTGGGATATTTCCAAGTCATTGTGTTCATTCAGAAGATATTCTGAGTGTTCCCATTCAAAACCCAAAAGATGGGCAAATATGTTCCATAACTGTCAAATGCTTAAGCTTCAGTACTGAGAGACTAAGGGACATGCAAGAAGTTAACAAAAGAAACTAGTTTTGCTCAGGTTTGCTGGCCAGGCCTCCGCATTAGTCAGTGATCAGAAAAAAAAAAAAAAATAGTCATTTCCTCACTGATAACCTCCACTCAAAGCCTGCTGTGATTACCGGTCTGCAGCTCCCCACTGCCCTCGAAAAACAGACTCATCTGTGCTTTCTGGTAGAATTCCTCCCCTTCCACAGCTTGGTAGGAGGATACTCAAAGTCAGGAAAAATGAACCAGTTTCATATTTCTGAGTATAGTTCCAGAAATTCTGAAACTTCTGAAATTAATAAAGCTGAATTTGATTTGTGGTTTCTACAAGAAACTGTTGATTTACTGTTGTTAAATTCTTGTACAAATACTGTTAAGAACAACATACCTCCTCCATCCAAACAATACAAAAAATAGGTAAATTCTTAACTGAAAAAAACCCTAATGATTCAAAAGCAGATGAAGTACTTTCAAACAACTTTGTGGGGGTTTTTTGTTTGTTTGGTTGGTTTTGGTTTGTGGGGGGTTTTTTTTGGTTTTTTGGGTTTTTTTTTGAGATTGATGTATATATATTACAAACACCCCCAAAATAACAGCCTTTTCAACGTAGCCTCATTTAAAGTTCTACCAGTTTAAGCTAAATCAGTCATGGGTCCCAGATATTAAAAATCTCATTTTAATCAAGATGCAGGAAATACAGTATATAAATATACTCTTGATTTTTTTTCTTCTAGCCTTGCAAACATGTGTGTTTATGAATTCAGATATATTGATAACCCATTTAGTTCAAGCCATCAGCCCACGCAGGAGTCAGGACCTGCTCCACCAAACTGAAAACGATCATTAAAGTACATCTTAGGGTCATTCAAGATCCTGGAAAAGCACCTTTGCCAAGTGTGTAACATGCAGGCATAGCTGTCAAACCCTGCAAGCTCCCAGTCTGTCCACGCCTCGGTGTGAGGGAGCCTCTGCAGGTCAGGTTTAGCTGCAATAAATACGTGGGGTATAGCTGCTTATCTTAGATTGTCCAGACTTCAATGGCCTCAAAATACACAAAGCAGTTTTGCAAGACCAGCCTTTTCAAGCGAAAATTCCAGTACTGGTTGTGTTTCAACCTGGCAGGAAATCTCTCCAGCACAGATTCTTTTATACTGTTTTAATAGTCTGAGTTTCAGCTGAAATCTGGAATTTTAAAAGCATACGCAGACTTTTTAAAATTCTGCTTTAAAATCATAAAGCACTTGGATTTGGGTGTGATTTGAGTGCTGAAAAGAAACACACAAAACTATTTACCAGTACTTTTTCCTGTCACTGTCACTTAGCTTCCAAGCTATGCTTCAGGACTGAAGCATTTCTTTCTCTTCACGCTGTAATGCCATTATTTCCCACCATAAACACTTTCAACAAGCTGAAAATGTATCAGACCTATCAGCAGAATGACAATCCTCTGAAGGCAGGTCTGATATAAATTGACAGTGTCCTCAACGTAAAACCTAAGTATCCTTAACAGTGATCTTCGGCCACCCCCCCCCCCCCCCCAATAAAATAGGATTCTCCTGGGTCAGAAGAAATGACTGGCAAGTGATATGCTATCATATAAAAATATTTAAGAATGGCAGACATTGATACTATCTGAGCAATTTTGTTTGTGCTCTTCCCCTGTAAGAAAATATTTGACTTACTGGAACTGAAAACCCTGAAACATCCACGGGAAGGTGGGAGATTTTTAAAAAAATGCACGTTTCAGTGTATAAAATACAAAAGAAGGAATTTTAACCTCTTGTGCAGTTCTGAATACACTTTCCACCGGTCCTTCCTTGTTGGTTGATATAACAATGTGAGAGCGGAGCAGCCTCAGAACTTTAGAAGCAGAAACAAATTCAGACGCAGAGAACACTCATTTATTAATTTAGTGATGGTCCATAACGGTTTCTTACTTGGCAAATTTTCTTTCGTCACTGCCTATGCTTTAGTAGCGTACCTAAAAAAATGTAGGACACCTTTGTTTTGATTAAGCAAAGTCCAGCAGACTACCTTCAAACCCAGCTGAAGCTTTCTGCAACATCTCCCCCTCCCCAGGGCAGCACCGACCACTTGCTGAGACAAGATAAAAAAAATCTCAAACTCTGTACTGCACAGGAATGTGACACTACATCATCTCCTAAACCGACACCACAGAGAAGGTACTTCCGTGCACCTCCTTCCCCTGTTTATCTCTCATCTGTTCCAGACTGTGAGCTTGGGGAATGGTTTCAAGGCTGAGCACGGTGACAGTGGAACAGCCACGGGTTTGACGTGGTAAGATCAAGTGTGCTTCTGGGGAACATGCTGCTTACCAAAGGTATTTCCAATGATGTTCACAAACTTCAGAGGTGACAAAACCCAAGCGCTTCAGTGTACACTCAGACACAAACAGAATCCCAGATAACAGGGTTTTTTTACGACTCAAGAAAAAGAAATCAAAACGAAAATAAAAGTATTTTTTGACTCAGACTCCTCAAAAATCCAGTAGCAACCAAAGAGGTCCTGCAACAAAGAATCCAAGTATTGTCCTTGCTGCAAAAATATGAGTTAGTAGTCTTTACTGACCAGGCAAAACAGTGCCTTTCAACACAACAGCTAAAATTTTACTGTACCTTTGGAAAAAATTGTTTCAGTTCCACAGACTTACTGGCCAGCTCCTTTCATCTCTGACCCAGAAGGCACAACTCCACAGTGTGGCAGCTTCCAAAAAAAACCTGCCAAAGCAATAAACCAATCCATCAGGATTCCCGGAAAACACATTTTCCTCAGTAAATAGCACCTTTTGCAAGCCTTCTATTAGATTATGAAGTTGTAGTCTTTGAAGATACACAGCACGTGCAAGTTACACGTGCACGTACCAGGAGAAGGTTCGGAGGAAGTTGCCAAATTGCGCTAGAAAATAGGGCTGACATAATTACTGAGCAGAGCCATCTCTAAGCAGTCTCAGCAGCACACTGCTTAGAATACATCCACTGTCTTCTCTAGGCATAATCCCTCCACCTGCTTCTCATCTATCAGGGACTCTGCAGATTCGACAACACAGGAAAGAATGAACAGGAGCTAACTCGGGCTCTGTCTTCAGGCATCTTGGCAACCACAGCACAAACCCAGACCCTCGAGACATGTTCCTTTGTTACAATTTGAGGACCACTATTAATCTGTAAAGCATGAGAAGATGGAGTGAATAATAATCACGGAATCTGTTTTAAAAATATACTCCTGTGTATGCAAGCACCAAAGTAGCAAAAAGTAATAAATTACTATTTAAAGTTAATATTTTAGAATATAAAATACTTTTTCCAGACTTTGCTCTACTGTCATTTAAAACTTCATATCAGCCAAGTTTTAAATGTTTTGTTTGAGACTGCAAAGCCCTGACAAGAGTTCAGACTGCTTGGGATCAAGGGGGAGAAGGGAAACAAGGTTCAAGCTCATACAAAGGGCTGTTAATGAGGTTTTGTGAAGTCTTCCCTAAGTATTCCACTGTGTTGGATTTTACTGTGTTTAAAATAACACTATACCATCGGCACCTATTGTTTGGCAATACAGAGTTCAGCTGGGCTAAGCATCATATAAAGAGCTAATAACAGAAAAAACTCCTAGTACAAGCATCTTTGAGATCTCAGCCAAGGACATGGGGGTGGAAGAGACCCAACAGTGCCAGTTTGTTAGCTGCAGAGGACCTACATGCCCTCCAGAATCAGACCAGTGGCTCACCATCGGCGGAACTGTCCCCTACGGGTCCCTGCCCCACACAAAGCCCTGCTGCAAGCCCAGCCCAGAGCCCAGGCTGGCTGGCCCTCAGGGACCGGTACCTCTGCACGGATACCGCCCCGGCAAGTTCCCTCCTCCTCGCACAGTGTGCCTCTCCCTGAAGAGCTGTCCCTTCGTCCAGCGGGCGCGTGGGTCTGTCTAACCCCCCGGAGCAGAGGAGGCAGAGCCATACGCTCTGAGAGTTTGCGGGGGGAAGGAGGAGACTCCTGGGGAACAACTGACCCTAGAGCAGACTTGCCTGGTACAACCCTCTGGAAAAAAGCTTGGCGTGAGGGCTCGACACAGCTCCACAGCTTTTCTCTGGCCAGGACTGCTACAGAGATTGTAGGTGATCCACCCTGTGTGCTTCAGAAAAGATCTGACCTGAGCTTCTCAACTGGTGTCCGCTGTGAGAGGAGGCCTTCACTCCCACGGGATTTCACAGCTAAAGTCACCAGCATAAATTGACTGACCAGTAAAAAACGGTCTCTGTTAAGCAACAGGGCCCTTTAGACCCTCTCTGTCCACACAGAGCCAAGCCCCCGCCAGCAGGTAGGTGCGATTTTCCACAGGCACACAGGTATTGCTTGCTCACAGCCCTGAAAGGAGGCTAATACCCATCCGACTGGTGCCTGGCAGCTGCTAGAAAGCACACAAATATCAGCTCTCACTGATGCAAATGCTTAGAGAACACAGCAGGAAATGTAAATAAACCATCCTTGAAAAGCTACCCTAAATGCAGCAAAAAAAAAATTAGGTTTTTTTAATGCAGCAACCGGTGCCAATCCACAAAAGTTCCCTTTTCAGCAGTTGCCAGGATACATTTCCCCTTTGGGCAGACGGTCTGAAATCCGAGCCCATCATGAATGAGAATGTGCAGCTCTACTTGATGCCCTAGAATCCTGCCCAGGGACATGAATCACTCTCAGCACCTTTGCAGATACAGTCTATCCCTTCAGCCCTGACCTACATATGCCACAGACTATATTTCAAAACAATCTGACATTCAAACCTAAACTGCCCGGCTCCCTGCTCCCTCCCTTCGGTGCCAGTGCACGGACCACCAGCTGACCGCCTGCCCTCCGAAGTGTCAGCGGTGCCTCAGGGACACGCAGGCTCCTCTCGATTTTTCTGTGCCACAGTTTAGAACTGTCCTGAACTGGACATTTATCTATCCACTGTGAAGTTTCAGGGAATATTTTAAAATTTAAAATCATGCAGTTAGAGTACGTGCTCTGAATTTTGGAATTCAGAGAAAGACTTCTCTGACTGATTTTCCAAGCAGCTTATGGAAAGTGAGTCAACTAAACCCCAGTGACCATCACTGAGCGCTGGGCACCTACAAGCCACCTTCCCAACTCCGCAGAACTGCCCGCCGTGGAGGGTGTCACTGCCACTGCCCAGCAGGTACCCCGTGCCACCCTGTACCACATCCCACAGCAGCAAAGAGCAATGAGCTGGACCAGGACTTCCATATTGCAAATTATGACAGAGACCAATCAAAGTTACCACACGGGCTCTAGTAAAACGCCTTCTGTTTATTTTCTCATGTAATTTATCAGTGTGACCTTGAATTAGCCCAATTTTTAGGGGCACCACGTCCCTATTTCAAGTGGGGAAACACCACTGAAAGCCTGAAACCCTCTGGGTTACTGCCAGACTGGAATCTTGAAACCAGAGATCTAAAAATAAGTTCCTGCTCCCAAAAAGCTATGTGATTAGGATACACTGTCATTATCACAGTCCAGCAGGCAGACTCATCACAAGAGTAAAACAAACTTCACAGAGAGGAAGCAAGACAGCAAGTCAAGCAGAATTTGTACCACCTTTTCCAAAATCATTTCAGTTACATAAAATAAAAACCACATAGACTTTGTTGAGTAAAAAGAGGTCCATCTTGTTACATTTTCACCCGACAAAAGCTGCACCAGCACAGGTGCTACTCCTAGTACTCCAGAACTGACTGCATGGGTCACTTCCATGGCTTTAGATCCCTGTTGCAGCATCTCACTGAAGTGCTGTAACTGTACAGAAATTACATAAATACACTGGACTTCATCGGTTGTGAATGTATCACAGTAGTGTGCACACAGTCACGATTTTTGGGTTGCTACAACAGTGTTACTCCAACAAAATGGGACACGGTTTAGTGAGCTGGGACATGGTTTGGTGGGTTAGGTGGTGTGGGTTGACGGTTGGACTTGATGATCCTTGAGGCCTTTTCCAACCTGAATGATTCTATGGAAAGCTGTGTTAATTCCCTCTAATAACCCCTCCAGCCCCTGTGCAGGTATGCTGCAGCAGTGACCTCGCCCACACCTCAGACAGAGTACCCACTGCCGCTTACAGCTTCACATCTGTGCCCGAGAAGGGGAATGAGTCTGTAGGCATATACCACTCACCACCCAGACGTCTTCCCTACGGGGAGAGCAGTCACCGCATAACCCGTGCCCCCTTCAGGTGTTCAGGGGTGCTGGGCACAAACCCGCCCACCCCGCTCTGACACCTGCAGGGTGGGCTAGGGCAGACGCACCCCACGCCTTCTCCTGCCCCCCCCAGGCAGGCTGAATCCACCCAACTACAAGCTACTGCTACCGAGGCTTCTGGAATGGATTTCACATGAAAGCCCACACCAGAGGGGCCAGGGCTTCCTGTAAGGAGAACCCACTGACTTCCGCAGGAGCTCCCGCCGGTCT
>NW_010137863.1:50733-78710 GCF_000699245.1 Pterocles gutturalis
CAAACGGCATCACACCCACCTGCTCCGATGGAGCTTCTTCCCGAAAAGGGGTTGCCCAGAGAATTTCACCACACAGCATGGAATTGATGCAAAAAAGAACAGATTTTCCAGTTAAGCCAATGCAAATGTGATTAAGGAAACTTTTTCTGACGAGCATGAATAATATCCTATGAATCAGTAGAAGATAACGGGCACAGGCCAAGGTTAACTAAGTTAACAGAAAGGCTGCTATTGATTACAAAAATTTTTTTTTTAGTTTTTCAAACTACCACACTAAGTTACTAATTTAAAAAGCAAACGCCATGCCTTGAGCATTTTTGAGCAGTAAACAGTGAGACCCACCACCACTCTCAGTAATTTCTCCTCCAAACCACCAAGTAACAGCACCTCCAGCTACCTGCGCAGAGGGATGATTTATCACAACACACATAGCTGTTCTTTTTCTAGAGGTCTCTCATGAGCAATGAGACAGTAAAATTTTATACATTTACATTTTACAATATGCCCACATGCAATATGAAACAAATATCACCCTAGCAAGAAGAAAAGCAGGGAGTTGGTGGGGAGAAAGGCACAGTCCTGGTAAATCACTTCGTTCAAATAGTTAACTGCAAAATACATAAAACTGAAGCACATAAAAAAGGCATATAGCAAACAGTAAAACATAATGGAAGTTTAACTGTTAAATGAATAATAACTCTAGCCAACGTGGCTACGATTTCATGCTTTTCCACCATAAAAAAAAAATTAAAAAAAAAAGGAGTCCATCCACATTTCACAACTCCAGAGGGAATGCGTTCCACATTTTCAGGATTGCTCAGAGCAGGAAGCAAGTCCCCCCCTTGCTCAGGCACTCATCTACAGCGTGCCACCAGGCAGAGTCCACCAGGCTGATTCCTGGATCCCCAGTGCCACTGGCTCACAAGCCAAACCATGCCACAGTCCTAGGGCTAACAAGGAACTTCTCGTTCCAACCCCTTGTGCAGAAGCAGGATGCAGCATTGCACAGCATGGCATAAGGCAGGGCTCTGCTTTTCCCTTTTCCAGCAGTGCCAGATTACCGGTTTCCCTTCTTTCTGTCACAGAAACACCTGCCTCTGCACTGGAAGGGAGCAATACCAACCTCTCACATCCCATCGGGTGTGACAGAAAGTTGTACCAACGGAACTAAGGCTTGCGAGAGCTCCTGCTTCAATACATACTGCCTAGCATCCTCCCAGCTCTTTTCATACAGACACACAGTAAGGAAAGGATTTGGTGCAACTGAGAGAGAAGAGAATCCAAGAATACGGAGCCTCTGTCCAATGCTTGGATCACCCAGATTCTCCCTCTTGGTTATAATTTTATTGTCCCTCTTTTTATTACACTACTGCTTTTGGATTTGTTTTGGAAAAATGCCTATTCCTTCAACTTTCAGAGATAACTGCTAAGGGGCAAAATTTACTGTACCTAAGATGATGCTTTCCCTTCTTGTCCCCCACTCTTCTTCCACAAAAGGAAAGCATTAATTGAAGTCCTAGCAGTCAGACCAAGACTAATGTTTTGGAAAACTATTTCATTCCTTTTGTTTAACTGCTATTATAAAAATGTGTGGCACACTCCATCGGCAGTCCTGTAAAAAGCTATTTCATTTATTTGTTACCCTCTCCCAACTTCTGTACAATGAAGCACAGCGTTGAGAGAGCGCAGCATCCTCCTGACGGAGAGATAGCAAAAACACACGGCTGCACAGACCTAGAGCATACCGCAGATTCCAGAGCGGCACAGGGAACATTTCGGAGGCGTGCACCACTATACCTTGACAGAGGAATCTGCTGCAAAAACTGCTGTTAGTCAGGCAAACAGTGACCTCGCAGATAAAGCCTGAAAAGTGTACGACACCCTGCAGGTAACATCTTCTATTAAACACCTTAGGATGAAAGTATAATAAAAGGAAAATTCTGTAAAAGTGTATGATTTTAATAGTTCCAGTTACTAAGTTCAGTTTTCTGGAGACTTGGCAGGCTTTCTTGGAACAGTCTGTGATATCTGAAACCTCTTTTGTTCTTTTTTTTTTTTTTTTCTTAAATGTAGCTATGTGCAACCCAATGAATAGTGACAAAATCTGACATTTAGAATTAACCCTGAAATCCTGGAGCTGTCTGATGATCAAAAAAACCAAACCAGAATGCTTCAGTCTTCAAACCAGAGTATCTTTAATCCTGTTTCAGTAACGGGATTTCCCTGTGTTAACATATTATATTGTATCAACCCACTGGTTGCTGACACACTCCAAGAGCACAACAGAAAGGATTTTTACTGCAATATTTCACAAGAGTTTTATATGGGCTGTAATGTGTTCTTGCCCTCTAAAACAAAACCTTTGGATTGGTGCTTTCATTCTATTGGTATCTGCATTGATATCTTTCATTAATTACAAATTATCTGCTCATTGCAGGGAGTCCAAATGCTTTAGACCTCACAAATCCAGAGCACTTTAATTAAAAAAAAAAAAAAAAACCCAAACAAAAAAATCACCATGCCCCTACTTTTTTTACCCCAGAAGTTCAGCTATCTGGACCGACTGCACATTCTAACACTTCTGACAGGAGATTCTGCCTCATGCAACAGCTAAAGGAATGTTCCACTGTCGTTGCTGGGGAGCATGCAGACGACTCTAATGCATTTCAAAACCAACTCGAAAAACCTAGCTCAATACAGTTTTTTATTAAGTCACCTAAACGCATTGTGTCTTCTGGGTATGTTTTCATGTCCAGCAACACAGTTCTAGTTCTTGCTCTTGTTTTGACTCCCTAAAGGTCACATTTCCAACAAACCTTGAACTTCCCGCTGACTTCACTTTTTGGAGGACACTAAGTTCAGGTCTCCTGGGTTTTGACTTTAAACAGTGCTTAAACCAGCCATACATCCTATCAGAGAGAGTGGCAGACAGCTGGCGCAGGGTGAGATAAAACAGCAGTTTTCATCACATGTAATTGCTGAGGAGCATCTTGCACTTATCAAACAGAAGGGTGGGAGAGGTCATCCTCCACCTCCCCCATCTCTGCATTCAGAAGATTTCTCCTTCCTCCCCAGAGCGCTGTGCAGTCCCACCTTCCTGCTGCGTTCCAGCCCCAACAACGGCATCGAAGAAGCGGGTGCTGAGCGTGGGCAGCGCAGGTGGAAATACCACTGGTCACAACCTAACTGCTGTGCAGAGGAGGAGGTGATCCAGCACATATAGCCAGGAGCAGAAGTTGGGATCTTTCAGGGTGAAAGATGCTACACAAATGTGTGCTACCATGGCCAGTGTTTAATTTCAAATGGAACATATTTTTTCTAAGAAATAGCTGAATCACTGGGGAATGCTGGAATTAAGTCAGAACATGAGATTCCTGGAATGTTTGCCAATCCTAGTAGCAATTGGAGTGAGGGCCAGGTTTGGCATCTAAAAGGATTGTTTTTCAGTCCGATAATAGCACCGCAGTCAAAAAGAGAATTGGTCCGTCAAGTCAAAATCTGGCAATGGTTACCGTGGCCCTGGTAGAACACAGACTTCTTCATGGTCTGTGAATGCAACGCATGCTGGAAAAAGGTAAACAAGTTTATGTTTTATCCCATCTTCAGTTCTGACACAGAAAATTAAAGGCCTCCCACGCTGGTCTTGCTTGAAAAGATAAAAAGGAAGGCAAAGGACTGAAAAAAACTAGGTACAAAAATAGTGGGCCCCATTTTGAGTTTAATGGATTTAGAAATTGAGTATTTTGCAGAGATGAAAAGCATATGACTAGGTTACCTAACACTTTAGTTCTTGTCATGTCATGGGCATCATACCAGCAACAACTGAAGCAGACATGCAGCTTGCTACCAGTGTGCAGCAGAGAGGATCAAATACTGCAAGTGAAAAGTGAGACATGGTAATTGTCAGTATGGACATTCTCATTCTGTTACGAATGACACCAACTTAAAAAAAAAAATAGGAAAACAAAAAGGAAACTCAAAACCATCCTCATACTTTAAGTCTCTTCATTATCTAGAGCGGTTTAAGCCAACTCATGAGCTGGGAAGGTGCAGGCTGTGAGTTCCAGCATTTCATTCTTCTCAACAGTTCCTCTGCCTCTGTTTTAACACCAGTGTTCCCCATGAGCCTCCTGCAGCCAGCCACCTTGCTTTGGAAATAAACACCACAGTAAAAGATGCTGCACAACGCAGACCCTTTCCAGGTACGTTCACAGCATCGCTACATCAAACTGAACGCTTACTCATACGGCCAGGCACAGAGCGCCACGTGGCACTGTGGCCACGTTGTCCCCGTTGTGTTGAGTTGCCAGGACGTGGACAGACAGATTTCTCTCTCTGATCTACTTGAGGCAGCTGGAAGCCTGCCTGTGAAGCATAGGGACTCTTAAGATATGGTTGTCACTGACAGTTCTTTCTTTTGATCAAAGACCCACAGCAAGACTGAAGTGGATGCTGCCAATGCTACAAAACAACATTTTCATCTTGTTTTTCTCTTGAGCAGTCAGGACAATGCTATATTCCAATAACATTCGCCCTTGTCCAACCCCACATTCCCCCTGAGATAAAGGCGGCATTGACTTTGGCTTTCAAAATATACAGATGGAACTGCACAGACACTTCAGCCAAAGGCACCGCGAGGCAGAACGCACAAACAAGAGAACCAAATTCTGTTTGTTCATTCACATCCTAGCCCAAGAAAACTCCATATCCAGACGTACTGCCTATCAATCTGGAACAGACGACTGCGATCGTATTGCCATTTCAATATGCAAAAATGGATACAAACGCTTTACAAAATGTGCCTAACGAAGATACACATTTGGTCACAGCTGCTGCTAAGACTAGGTTGGAAGGAGTCCAAAAAACCAGGAGTGAGACCATAAGTAAATTAGAAGGGGAGATCAAGAGCTTGCTTCTGTAAAGAAATCCCCGCCTTTAAATCCAAAATATTTAATCCCAACTACCAATGACTCTTCTAGACCCACAGAAGGCACCCATCAGAAAACACCTGGAGTCTTTGCAGACCAGCAAAGGGCCACCACAATTTGTCTCTGTCTTTCTCGAACTGAGCCAGCAAATAAAAGACGACCTTCTGCTCACGGTGGCTGCTTACCCACAAAAATTTCAGAGCTAGGTACACCCAGAAAACTAGACTTCTTAGAGAGAAGAGGAATATTACTTATAGAAACTTGTACAGATGGAGTGTTGCGTGCCATGTGTGAGAGGATTGGGGTCAATCTTGTTAGATATAATAGGACTTTATTCATTATGCACAAAAAGATTCAGATCTTATCGTTATGCGAGAGGATCAGTTCAGTTGTGCTTCAGGCAAATTACTGGACTTGCGGAAGAGTAACTTAGACTACTGAGACAAACCAGTTAGCAAATTTCAAAAAGCTGACGGAATATTTGTGTGATGCTGCCCCATCTGTCTGACTTCTGCTAAACATCATTTCCATTATGAAAAGGAATAAACAGCAACCGCTATTAGCTAATATAAGAATCACTGGGGCTACCAATCCTTCTCATCAAGGCATAAGCTGACCACCAGCTGGGACCAGAAAGAAATCCCCTCTGCTCCAACCTCGCCATGGATATAGCATCACATAATTAACAGCATATTGAGGAATGAAGATTAACACCTTCCTTTAAAGCATCCAGAAAAGGGATATTAGGCCAGATGGACAATTATCTGTTCTACTAAGGCAACTCTTCTACTCTTAAATAAAATACAGCATTGTTCAACAGACCTTCCACATTACTGCTGGGTTCGGTGCCATATGAATCACGAACCACTTTAACCACGAACATTTAAGTGGTTTTACTGTACTCTGTAGCTTCTGGGATAGCTCAAAGTCAGGATCTCCTCTGTCACCCTCGCTAATCACCACTGCCTAACAGGGAATAGCTGTCTCTTTGCCACGGCAAAGCAGTAAAAAGATTCCTGAGCCACAGGATGGTGAAGCCTTGGTCCCAAGCCTTCAAAAACCTGTCTGGAATGCAGCACAAGGTAGCTGCTGCCACTGTGCTGCAAATAAAGAGCCTGACCTGTCTAACAGATAAAAGCTGCCGGTTTTTGAGACAAGATGCTCATGTCAAAGAACTTAAAGAGAATGAGAGAGTAAGTACTCAGGCCACATTAAATTATTTTGGCAATGAAACTGATGAAGAAAAACACAATAAAAATGCTGCAAAGAACTTTTCCAAATGTTTCTTTGAAAGAATTTGTACACAGCCAAGAAATATCGGTTCCACACCAGACTCCTATGCCAATCTTTTCTTTCTTTCTTTTCTATTTTCTAAAGATTTTACTGGTACCTTTAACTTTTAAAGTTTTTTATAAGACAGAGAGTATGCCTTGCCAATGACTTATCCTCTACAACTCTGGAAGGTTTGGTTTGTCTTCACATTATTTTAAAGCATTTTAGGTTGTAAGATCTTCAGACTTTGCATGACTTAAGAGTTGCTAGTCTCTACTAGATGTCTGATATGGCAGTGAAACTGAGCAGCTTAACTGTCTCCACAGAGACTGTAAGGGAAGGACACAGGCCAAAGTCACCCTGGTAGAGATGAAAGACCTCTAGCTGACAGTCTCAAGATTGCTCATCTGCACTCGATAATAAGGAAATCAACTGCAGCCCTTGTTTCCTAACATGTAAAAGAAATGTTCTCAAAATTTCAATTCCACATTTTTACGATTGGAAAAGTTCTCGTAAGACTGATTCTTTTGCATCATCTCACTGAAGTTATTGCTAATTGCTGCCTATTTCCTTCATGTTCCATGACTTTCAGACAACTGAAAGGAGCAACTAAAAGTTTTAAAAAGACAAAATTGAAACCAAACACTAAAACTTTCAGTTTGCTTTCAGCTGCTTAAATTCTTCTTGGATGTTCAGTTGCAATAAGGGTTCCATACAATGCATTTGTTGGACTGCACAAAAACTACGGTTTAAGACTCTGGTTTGATTTTGTCCTAATAACACTTGCCTTTAATTTTCTATCAAATGTGACAGGAGTTTTCAAACTGTGTTTGCTTCTGGGAAAACTATCTTCTGTTACTGTACACAAAATAAATATCTACTTGCTTCTATTTTATTCGAAAAAATGTTCTCAGAAGAATGCTTGGGAAGTATTCAAATAATGTCATGTAACCCAAAACTCTATCTAGTATCCTCCAAGCAGTTCTGTGTTCCATAGTCTACAGCAGAGTACTGGAAAGAACATCACGTTAGCTTCTAACCAATGTGTTAGATGAGCACAGGACAAGCAAAATCTCATTTCGGGAGATAAACAGATGAAGTCACAGCACACAGCATATACTCTTAGCTACATCAACACAGATCGGTGGCACCAGCTTTGAGTTGAACGGTTAGGTCCTACACGCAGTGTTAAGATGGGGGCTCCCCAATAGCCTCGCAGCTCATTTTACGAGTTGCGTGGACAAAGCAATCCTCAGGTAGCCAGGAATGTCTTGGCTACCAACTTTGAGCCACTTGTGAAAGCTACTTTTGGGAGTGATCTTTACCAGTCTGTAAAGCTGTCCCAAAGAACTGAGTTGGCCTTGTTCAAAACAGTTAGCCATCCTGCTTCACAGGACAAAAGACAAATATTCCCTTGAGACTGGACTCAGAGCAGAGGAATTCTCCTCCCTCTTCATTAATCTCTGAAGTACAACAAATTAAATCTTTCAGAGCTAGGAAAAAATCCTTTTTACCAAACAAATCCTATTGTTAGCTTGATTCTTGTGGTTTCACGATGCTGGCTGGAGTTTGGGGACAGTTGTGAGGACGCTGAGAAGCCTCTAGCCACGCATGCCTTGTACATAAAAATGGTTATTGCAAAGCAGCAGAAACTCTTTCACAAAATATCTCTGAAAAATCAAGAATGCTTTCATTAACGCCACGCGTGCCAGCTTGGATTCAGGCTCTCTCTAGGGCTAGGAATGCTAGCACAACTCTGTAGCAAATGCTGGAAACCACTCCAGAATCCTCACAGTTACAAGTTAATACAGTAATTGGGTAAATTCAGCAGATCTAACCCCAAACTTTTAATTATGCAATAATCTAAGCTCCAGAAACACTGCATAAAATTTGCTGTCTCTACACGATCATTTTATTAGCAGGGGTTCTCCAGGCAAAACCATGCAAGTCCCTAAGCAAACAGATTATTTTTGAACAGGCTTATTTTTTTTTAAAAATACACCTGTGCTTCAGGCAGTCTATTTGCTAGTTCTGCACCGTTTCCAAAGTCTAGGAAGCAGAGAAGAGATTTATCCTCAGCTCCTCCTCCTCCTACACAACAGCCCAGCTGTTATCTACTCGGTTGTAAAGTGGAAGCAGCACATGCACCGCCTTTTTTCAGGAATAGTTTTATTTTCTTCTTTGGCTTTCATTACAGTTGTCCAAAAATGAAATTTTCTGGTTTGGTGGAAGCAAAACAACCACTTCTCCTATTTGCATTTAATGGAAAATTGCTGTTTCAGTACACACATCATGAACAAATAAAGGAATAAAAAAAAATACTACTTTGTAAGATCGAGTCCACTGGCTCTGGATCTACTGCTAGCATACTGGAAGAGTACCGACACCCTCTAAATGTCAGGACCTCCGACAGCCTCGAGGACAGGAAGGGGGACAGCCTTTGCCTGCACTGTGCAGGCCCCAGTGCACAGCCTGAACCAGCGGGTCGAGCCAGCAGAGCAGCAGCACTAGGTGCAAGTGAGGAACGGACAGACAGGAACCAGTCGTGGCATCGCTGGGCACGGTACCAGCGTCAGGACAAGGTAACCACGCTGCCCCAGGGCACAGGAGAAAGGAGCTGAGGCTGGCGCACACTCTGGTCTCAGCTACTAACCCAGACCTCCCTTGAGAGGGACTTCACAGAAGCACTATCTGTGTTGTTTAGTGGAATACAAGGCCGTAAACAAAACAGTTTAAAACAAAAGCAGACGATGGTATATGTTTTATAACTAGAGTCAGTGCAATAAATACTAATTAAATTAACAACTGTCACCTTATGCAAACATTAGATTAATAAAGAGCTCAAGGCTGCTACTCCCCAGAACACAGTTATTTTTTGAAAGAATTGTCAGTTTTGGAAGTATTTACCATGCCTGTTGTATTTTTCTGAAACAGAACAACATTTATTCTTTCTTTTTTGGATGGGACATAAAATAACAATCCTAAATAGGTGTGGCCATTAAAAATCATCTGCTATCTTTGGCAAGGGCATGGAGAGCCAGCTCCAGCAATCAAGCCAGGTCCCCAGTGTAGAAGGAGGAATTCTCTCTCCTACCCACTTCCCAGGTTATTTCAGACACTGAGTGAAGCTCATTTGTATCGATCCATTCCCAATACAGCCACAGTGCTGTACGTCATCTTTCACTCCCTCTCACCTTAAACAACAGCTTCACTGACTGGCTGTACTGAGCAAGGACAGGAATTATTTCAGAATGCTTTCTGCTGCCTTTCCAAATAGATCTGCTTAGCAACATTTGACAAACAGAAACTTCGCACAAAGCTTCCAAACTTTCAGTACACTACTCAATCCTGACATTTTAAAAGCACAAACAGAGAAAACTTAAAACTCCGTGTTTCATTTCCTGTTTTATCTTTTTTCACAGCATCAACACCATCCTCTACATATTCTTTCCCTGATCGGCCAAAACACAGGACCAACATCCCTGGGCTGCAATATGCTGTGAAGAGAGCAAGTTCTCCTTCTCAGCAGTATGTCCATTTGGACACTCACACCAGCCCTTCAAAATATGGCTTCTAACTTCATCAGCTGAGTCTCAGAGACAGAATTCATTTCAGTCACTCTGATTAAGGACAGGACAAACGATGGGGCTCAGAGGAGCGGCTGTGCCGGACACTTTATATACAGTAAGGTATATAATCAGAAAAATGTTTACATCCTTAATACATGAAGCGTTACTTGTTGAGAAATAAAAGCTGCAATTTAAAATCGACTGATGCTTAGATTTACTAACATGACCGTAAGTGACAGCATATTTTTATTGCATCATTCACTACTCGACTAGTAGACAAGTGCTTTACAGAAGGAGCTATTATATAACCACAGAATAAAAATCCAACTTCTTTCAGAAACAGAGAACCTTTCTTTAGGTTTGCATTGCAGATTTTAGCTGTTACCATAAGAAAAGATTTACCGATCATTTGTAATCATTAACACATTCAAATAAAACCTCTGAACTGAGCTTCTCAATGGCCAGAATACATTGTGCATCCATTTTAGGAGCACATAAGTAATAAGGTTCCAATAAACTTTAAATTTAGAGTAATAACTGCTTTCATAAAGTATTATTGAAATTTACAACTGCCAAACCAAGCTGATCCTGAGTGAAAACTCCAGCGAAAATTAAAGCATGGAACAGCAGCTCAGTTAAAGCTGTTAAAAAAAGCCGTACACCTAACAAAAAGACCTCTTCACTATGTTTTGCAAGGGAAAACAATTAATTAAATTAAGTCTTGTCTGTAATCAGTGAACTAAGCACTTTTTATTCTTGTATTTTTGCAGCGTCCTAGCCCTGGTAGATCACAGCGTGTTCTCATCGCTACAGTCAACAGGTAAAAGTAGCTTCCCTGCTCTGCAAGCTCCCTCTCCTCCATCTGGTTTCCCTGAACCAGGATTTTTGGACTAAACTGAATGAACAGAACAAATGAAGTGAAGGAAACACTCTGCTCCTGTAGAGGAAACTAATGTCATCTAAAAGCCAGTACATCCCTAGCAAACATCAATTCTGGGTGACCAGCCGGAGACCTGCACCAATCCAGCCGTTTGACTTCCTCCAAAACTTGGCAGCAAACACACATTGCTCAAATATTACCTCTACTGAGATTACACTGTTGGAATACATCAAGAATAGGTAAGGTCTTGATAGAAGTAGTTAATTTTATCTTCAATTCTAAATTAATTTCTTAAAAAACCAAACAAATTCGAAACAAAAACCCCTATAAACATATCTCATTGAAAGGAAAGAAATCTCATCTTTTAAATGCCTCTTGAAAAATAATTGCTTTTTATCCAACTCTAGGATTATCAGGTCCATCATTCCTGGCTCACTTGGGGCACGACAAAGGAAACATACTTCTGCTGACTTGCTGGGGAAAACCACCTTGATGCTCCTTTGGGCAGGGGTGCCCTCTTCTGGGCTGAAGCTCTGGACTACTGCAGAAGTGCTTCAGGAAAAAAAAAAGGCATGTGGTTTGCAGCTGGCTCACAAAAGCACATCTCCCAGTAAAAGGCACTTCACTCTTATCAGCGTTTTTGAGAAAAAGTGAATCGGGGTGCTGCGAAATATTTGCAAAGTTGCTTGTTTTGGTTTGAAAATTGCTGGAAGTCTGACAGCACTCTGCAGATGCACACAGACGGCAGATGCAGTGTGCAACTCTATCTGCTAACATACCTGTGCTAGCTGAGTCCAGCTAGAGCGGGCAGAAGCAGCAGTGAGAACTGAGCAGCAGCAATTCTAACGTGCTCAGACAGCCAGGATCTTAAGCAGGTTTTTGTACTTTATTTAGTCTAAAAAGATGTAGGATTTTCTTCTTCTTCTTCTTTTTTTTTTTTTAAATTTAAACTGAAAACTTTCCTAGCTTGTATTTAGTTCTCACTTCGAAAGTTTAACAGAAAAAGGTGCAAGACATAAATTTTAAAGAGAAATACTGCTATTTAGAACACTTTTTTAAACTCCTTCCAAACTTGCTGGACCATGTAAGACACTCCAGTTCCTTCAGGAATAATTTCTCCACCTCAGTGATGATCTGAGCAGGCCAACCCACCAGCATCCAGAACCTGGAAGCACAGTGGGCACCTTACTCCCTCCCTACACCTGGTCCCACCACTTCACAAAATACTCTTCCTAGACTGCTTCCAATTTCAGCCAAGAACAGTCTGAAATGTATAGGTCAAGCACATAAAGTCTTATCTAGAAACAAACTTTAAGAACTATATTAGAGTACTATATTAGGACTTAAAATCAAAAAGGACTGTGAAAACTGCATTTTTTCAATACACTAGCATTATGGAACATCTGAAACATCTCATCACTAGGGAGGTAGTGAAAAAACCCCCAAAACAAAAAAAACAGGAGAAACTAATTCATAACGCATGTCTCTGCCTTTACACGATGCTGTCTTCAGATTTTAAAAGCAATTTGACTGTTTGGTTGGAAGTCAAAAGGATCCATGCAAAAATTTAATACTAAAAAGAGGAGAAAAATTGGCCCTGTGCTTTTTCAGCTTGCCAAGTTAAAGGAATGTTATTGAAGACTCTCTTACATAAATGTTCCTTGACCTCTGAATGAACCAACAGGTCTTAAAAACTGCATTAGCCAAAGCAAATTCCCATAGCAAATAAAACATTTAGCTGAGCGCACCAGATTTTTCTCTCTGCAGCACAAAGAAACTCCAAGACCCAGAATGGTAAGTTAGCATTTCCTGTTTGGGTCTAACTGAGTTCAATAAACTTGTGGCGAGGAGGCACCAGTATCCAGGTAGCAGAACTGCAATATGCACTTACTGACTCCTCCCGAGTTCTCCCACAGCTGGCCAGCCAAATGGTCAACTGTTCTGCCTAGAAATAAGGATCAACAGCTCCTTCTTCCTCCTGATGTAGACCTCACCATACCTTGAAGCCTAATGGGTTCTGAATAGAGTTTGAAAAGACAAGAAAAGAACCCTCTAGAACTCTGGCCAAAGCAAGCAGGCTGTGCTGTCTTCAGCCGGGCCTCACAGCGCTGAAGAGAGATACGCTTGAGATAAGGAAGCAGGAGATTTGTCCCATTACTACAAATTCACTTACCATTTGTATGACTCCAAGAACACACGTAAATACTGTGCACTTCACAAGTGTGAGGCAAAACATAAAGGGTAAGTCCTATGTAAGATGCAACTAAAGCCGATGGTACCTTTTGGAGCAGTTTAAGGCACATACGAAATGCAGTCCAGACTGCTGCTGATCAACCTATCGCTCCTCAAGCAAGTGAGAGAGCGTGAGAAAAGCCATCCTACAACCCCAACTTGGACGTGAGCACACGTGGGTGCTGCTGCGATGTCCCACGGTTCTAAGGGGTAGCTGTTATTAGTGTTCTTCTGTTCAGACAAAGCGGTATTCTTCTGTAGTAAAAAAACATGTACACATACACAAACAGCTCAGGAACAAAAAAGAGAACAAATGCCGTAACAGAGTTCATTACATGCATTTTAGATACGCCCGATCTTCCTACAGATATTCCTGTACTCAGCATCTTCTGAACTGTCCACCAAAAAAATAGCAAAGCCATGAAACACTGAGCCACCTTTGGCACAAACCCACCCTTTCTGCTCCGTAACCTCCTGACCTACTCACCAGGTTCAACTGCACTCACTGCAGCGTGTCCAAGAGCCTCATTCAGTACATAAACCCCTGAACACCAATCATCCCATGCACTGAGGCAGAACTGCCAGGAATAAAGCAGTCTGTGGTCATTTCATACTGCATCACAACATATACATACACAAGGGTGAAGAAAACTGCACAGACAACTTTAATTCTGTAATTCAAACAACTCAGCTCTGCAAACCAAGGGCTTTTTAACACTTTTCAGCAAATATGTGTACCTTAGGTCACATTTCTTCTCCACGTCTGGAATAAGACATATATCAACATATAGTCTATTAAATAAAAAACCCAACACATCTATAGGCATTACATACATTGTGACTTGAAGATCACCTCTTCCTCTCATTTAAAAATTACAGAAGTAGCAAAACAAGAATAGGTTATGCTGAGACTTTCCTGTGAACAGGATTGCCTAGGTTTCCTTCCTGACATGCCAGGGTGACAGCCTCAGACACAGCAGTTTCACCATTTTATCAGCAAAGATGCAGTCAGCAAGAATGGAGACAGAGTGGCAATGACATAATGCTGACCTCTTGCCAAAATATCTTGAGTGAGTCTGGACACCTTACTAGGACAGTTTAAATTGAAATTATTGTGGTAGTACTCAACTTCTATTGGGGGATCTCTTACTTTGGTATAAATCGCTTTTTCATTGCAACTTATGGAAGAACCTTAACCTTCAGTCATGAAAAAGAGAAACCTTTCTGTTCAGATCTTGACCATTTCCACAGAAGCACACCACACAAGTATGGATGGGCAAAGCCCTATAATTAATTGTGAATGCTATCCGATTACCATGCATACTTTGCTTGTGTTCAGACATTCACATTTTTAATAAACAAAGTAACATAACCTGGATTAAACCTGGGGTACACCCTGGCTGAAACTACACTGAAGTGAGTTGTGACAGTGAATGGAAGCATCACGTCAACACTGATTCGAATGGTGCAAGTTCAAACGCTTGCTGCAGACCAGTGAACAAGTCTCACTGGCACTAAAATAGTTTTTGTCACTTCCATTACCTCTTGTGGCAAGATTAAGCTAAATACATCAATACATTGTGAAATCATTTTGCAATCATACAGATGCACCAATCTCGGGGGATAGTTATGTGTCTCAGGAGCCAAATTCATGTCACAGGTAACATTAATGAAGTTCCCCAACCGAATTCCTTAGAGCAAAATTGTCTTCTGGACTTGAGAAAACAGCACTTTGGAGTCAGAGTCTGTTTAAAAAATCAGCAGGTTCCCACGACATGCAATAGATAAACTTGCCTTATTGCTGCCCTTATCGTCTACAGGGGCACAAAAACCACAAATGAAGCTTGCATTTCCATATTCAGTGTTGTCTATACTCTCTACACAAAGCTTTTATGGCATCAGGATCAGGCCACTGGCACAGACTTTTCAATAGCAAATGCAAAAGCCAATTTATCGGTCTCCTGTTTTCATCCATTTGAACAGTGACCTCAGCGGTGTGAGCAGTGGATCAGAACGCTGCGCGAAGGGGTTAAGCACCTACCTTACACAGAATCCAATAACTGGAGGGCTGAAATGCCTCAACATGTGTAGCCAATTTGAAGACTTATATTAGAAAACAATAAGAGGGATAAGTTACGCACACAGCTCATGAGCACGCAGCTCTCCCTTGGAAGTCATTAGAATATTTACTCTGTCTGTTGTGGAAATAGGAGCTGCATGTCAAACACTGCTGGAGCAACACTCCAAAGGAAACGCTGACTAGAGACACACAACTCCTGTGTCATGGCCCAGACGTCTCTTCCCAACACAACATACATCACATCATGCTGTGAGCTGGAAGTTAGGAATCTTTATTTCTTAGAACGGTACCTAAGAGCAGAGCAAAGCGGGACTGGACGAAAGCAAAGCTCCTGGTACATCACCCATAGATAGAAACATGAAATGTTGCACTCTCAGCCACACATTGAATTCTAACAAACCTACAGTTCATGCAGACAGGCAACCCTCAAAGGCTAACACACAGTCTATAAAATGATGCTACTGAAATTTCTTTTCTGACGTGGGATGTCCTGGCAAAGAGACCCCTACACCCAGTGAGACACGCTGGGTTAGGTCCAAGGATGGGGGGAGGTGGGAGAAGCAGAAATAACACTGTTTCACAGTCAGTGAAATCTAATAACTTCTCTTTCTAAACAATGTAAGGGCAGATCTGATGTCAGTCACCTGTGTAATATTTACAGATTCTGAGGCAAACATGTCACTCATGGCCACCTCACTCTTCCCTTTTCTTTCTTTGTATTTTTCTCCCCCATCTACTATGAGCAGACTTGTCAAAAAAAACCCAAAAAAATCCAAAAAGGAACCTATCCAAGTCTACCTGGGAAACAATACAGCTTTGTTTTCATGTACATATATCACAAGAAGACTGCTATGTAGGCACCCAGCACGATCTCGTCAGAGTGGAGGATTCAGTGCTTTTTCCCATTTAATCTCTAGTAAGAGAGGCCTAGACCGCCATCACCCAGTGAGGATTTACACTCTGCAGTGCACGTTAGCAGCTTCAACTCACCCCTCCTGCTATGGTCTGCCAGAACTATTAGCCTCCAGTCTTTACCTTTTCACATGAAAAGATCAAGTCCTTCTCTGCTTTAATTCCTAACACATTTCCCTTCCTTTCTAAACCAAAATGCTTCTAAGGATTCCACTCCTCTCAGAGGCACAATGTTCTATCGAAAGACAGTCTTTGTAGCCAAAGACTTACCTGAGATGTCACATAATTTTCTCTTGTTTAATGTAAACACGGACAGTGGAAAAATTCATTCTGAAGCGGTTATTTTTTTCTCTTCAGCACATGAAAGTACTATTAGGTTCTAATACCGAGATTCTTCTACAAGTCCAAGTGCCAAGCTGCAGAAATCTAGAAATACCTGTGCACCTCTCGTACATCAATCCATAAATTCTAAGATCTTGAATCACGCTCACGAAAATGAAGTACATACACATGCAGAAAATATTAGTCAGAAATGTAGACATAACTGTTGCTAGAGGGCTTTCTTTTTCCCAGCGCTAATGCAAACTTACTTGATTTCATATGACTCAGTTCCAAAATCATTGCAATATCTGAATTCAAATGCAATACACAATAGCTTGCACACATGCCATTATCTAGAATAAATTCAAACTTTTATCTCAGCACAGAACAACTACGCGAGCTATGATCTGTACTACAGACAGCACCTGCCTTGGAACCCTAGTAGTGGCCAGAGTGATTTTGTGGCAGGTGAAACGTGTACACACACTACAGGGTGATGTCCAACACAAAAACCTTACCATTTGATATAAAATTCAAGAATTACAATGATCAATAAGAAACAAAATGTGGAGAAGGTACAAGGGTAACCCCTCCTTTCTTAGCTTCAAGTCCACTGCCTCTCACCCTCAAACGGCTGTGTTCTCAATGCTTGCTGCCAACGGCTACATTCGCCACTGCCTTACGCTCCAAATATCGGAACCACCTCAAGTTTTACACGAGGACTCCACCTCTGGGGTAGGACTTCCAGAGTTGCTGTGTGTCGTGCTGTTAAAGTCTCATATGCCCTACCCGCTGCTTTTGTCAACAAGAGTCACAGAGTATTCTTCGTGTACAGAAGCCACGGAAATCAGGATTAACAAAGCATAGCGCATGCTCAGCTTCCCTATCACAAGGACAGAGCTAAGCACTCCAACGAGAGAGCCACTGGGCAGGTGGAATTTGTTGGGGGTAGTCAGCACATCGCAGACTTCTCTCACAACGTCAGGGAACTGCTTTTAAAGGTCTTGTAGGCAGACTGGCAATAATTCACTGCCTCTCTGCCGAGGCAAGACCACTGCCCTAGTTTCATCAGAAGCCTCATGCATACGGTACACCCCTCACCCAAAGGCAACACAGAAAAAGTGTTCCTACCTGTACTGAGGGGGCTGCTAACAGCGGCGGTGAGCAGGCAGAAGAGGTACGTCAGAGGTAGACATTCCCTCCTAGAGCTCCTCTGTAGTGTTCAGGGGTGGGGACCCCAGTCTGATGGCAGGGGTCTCTCTTGCCAAGACTCTCTCGTATGACCACTCTGGAACATGGGACACGGATGTCAAAGTGGGAACCAGCACTCAGAGCCTCAGAGAAGCCACCTGCCTACTGCGGTAAATGAGGTCTCTTTACTTACAGCTGTGTTTCTTTAACTAAAATTTGTTGATTAACAGAATCTTGTTACTGCTTCGAACTAACAAAAAATACACTGATTTCACACCACCTTGAAAAAAGGACCCCATACACACAACGAACAGGACAGCTATTCACAAATACCTGGAGGCAGCAAGGCAGCGTCTGGCTGGTGGTTACTCCTCCTATCACACCGCTACCATCCGCAGTGCAAGTCAAAAAAGCCCATCCCCTCTGCGTGTCAGCGGCTGAATTTAGTGACAGTCAGCCTGCAATGGCTGTGTAAATACCAGCACACCAGAAAAGAGCCCTGGGATGACTATACCAAAAAAAACCCCAAAACTTAACATTATTTTCCATCAGATGTTAAAAAATAATAATTACTGGCTTTCATTATTCTAGGCATGTTATCACACTCAGGAATATCTTCCTAAGGCCTTCCTAAAATAAGCTATAGGGTTTTCATCTGTGATAAACCTCAGACAGAGCTAATACGTTTGACCTCTTGGAGCATTTCTTTTGCATCTCTGAGAGCGCACTCTAATGACAAGCAGTGTATTTGCTCAACTTCCTTTCATAAAACAGAAATACTTAGATAGAAACAGTAAGAAAGGATTCTACCAAGAATGCTGGGATGCTTAGCCATAAAACTTACGATATGGAGAGAAATAAGTGTTTTCTGCTAAATCATTTCAATATTTTTGGCAGTCATTACACACATACAACATGAGATATGTTTCTTTTCCGTATACTGTTCCAAATCATAGAATAATCAAAAGCATAAAAAAGAAACAATCTTTGTATCCTTCAAGAGCTTCAGATGCTGTGTTCACCCTGTTTGCCAAGCATTAGTTCAGTTTCTGCACAGAGGGCTTTTTAGTACCAGTAATTATTCAAACAGCAAGATGTATAAGTAAGGGCAATACTATCTCCAAAGAAAACAGATCACGTGCTTTTTAATGAACATATCTTAACTATGAGCTGCATGCTGGCTCTTAGCCACTATTAGCATTTCAAATACCAATCTTCTGCCTTAGACACTGCTTTCTAGATAAGCCTCCCTTCCTTTTACATTAAACTGTGTTTTACTGACCAGCAGTTGCGATATTACTCATATTCATGTTATTATTATCACCTGGAGCGATATAAAGCTTAAAGACTTGAAGAACGCTGCTCTTATAATACAATATACACTAAGGTAGAAGAAATCAAAGCTAATGTTCTGGGTAAATTACCACATACAGAATTGTGCAGTGGACAGAAAACTTCACAAATGATTTGCTATTCTCAGCACATCACCAGTATCAAAGTCTGGAGACACGTTCTCACCTTTTGGTGCCCAATTCAGCATCCCAGTGTTGCAGCCTAGAAGACCAGGACATTCCAGAGAGTACTAGCACTCAAAGAAGCTGTGACTGATCTGGCTTCAACCTATCTTACAGGAAAGAAGAAAAAAAGTTTAAAAATCCTTATCCCACTGAAATCAGTCACAAAATTCCTCCTGGCATCAGCAGGTTCAGTATTTCAGAGAGTATCTGGAAGGATGACTTCAGTCAAGCGAAGCACAAAAACAAAAACAAACCAAAAAACAACAAAGAACAAACTAAAAAAAACCCCAAAAAACCACACCAACCCAAAAACCAGACTTGGCCAAGATCTCTCTGGAAAAACTTTGTTAATTGGCTCTGGGCTCAATTACCATACACCAGTTTAGCTAAGGAAAGGGTCTGCACTCATACACAGGGCAAAAAGTCTAAGCTAATGCACCTTCACTGCACGTGAAGCTGAGTTAGATTATATAGGGTCTTCTGCAGCCCAAGAGTTACATCTCAAAGGGCATGCAGTCACTGAGCAGGAGGCTGTGTGCTCATTCGGGCAATCCACCTCCATTTTCAGGTCAGAAAACAAGCAAATAGTAAGAAAAAAGTAGAAGTGAGTTATTGAGAGGGGACCACAAAGCTTTCACAACCAAGACTAGAAAATGCTGTTTGACCATTGTCCCATAGCAGGTCACAGAGGTGCTCACCCAAACAGCAACAAGGAAAGTCAGAAACCATTACAAACCAGGGCTGCTGACAGCTGTTACAATGCCAGCACAGTAACACAACAGGTCCTTTGCTCAGGCCCCACCACAAACCACTGTTTTGCATTATTTAACAGCATAAGAACATCATCTCGTCTCATAGAACTCAGAGAATTATCATAAAACCCCAAAGCACCAAACAAATGTTCGTTTGGCCAGAATATCAGAATTAGTTCTCCATATCTTCGTGATTTTTAAGAGACTATATTGTGGTCAAGTCCTCACTTCTGCATTTCAGCACCTTCAAACCCAAGCTTGATTTTCCACAGAGATCTTGAGTCCAAACCTTGAACTGTCACACACAAACAGCTTGTGACAGCAAATAACATGGTATATACTTACTCCTGGGCCAGACCGTTCTTATTTCAGTTCCACTCCTTCAGGGGGTTGGCTGCACTGGAAAAGTAAACACGGCAAAGCTCCAAGCTCTCGCAGTCTGTCAGCTACATTCTCCTTCACTTTGACATGTTCATGTCATCACCACCGTGCTGAAGCAAAGAGAAAAAGAAATACCTGCAAGACTAGCTATTATTAAGCAGGTACGCTGCATGAAAGCATTTTAAAGCATTGCTGCTCTTATTTCCCCTGATTTCTACAATTAGTTCACATGCTAGCTAATTGGGATCTGAAGGGGAAAAGGTCGGTGTGTATTTTTTTTAAAATATGCAGTCATGTGCATAGTCAATCTCTGGGGACTTATTGTTGAAATCATTTATTCTAAATATCTCCAAACAAAGTTTATCTCAGCCTTCCAGTAATAGCATATAAAGTGGAAAAACGCAAGCATAGCAAAGCTTTTATTATCCAATTAACCCGAGGCTGTTTACTTTGTAAAACAAAAGAGAATTATTAGTGGCACTCTCTGGAGCAGGCACTTACACAGGCAGCAACTGAATAAAACACATGAACGGCACGGTGATTACAGACAAAAATCAGTGCTTCTCTGCAAATGGCACCACTCTGCCATCAACGGACCTGGTTCCAGCCACTCACTGGAACTTTCTCCTTCCGACAAAGTTGGATCTTCTCCATTTACAAGAGCTAAGCACCCAGTGACTCAACTGTAATTCTGGCAACGTATTAAAGAAATTCCTAGAAATAAAGAACAGAAATATTTTCAAACAGCTGTCAAAAGAATGTAGTATTTTAATTAGCAGATAATACTAACCACAGGGACATGTACTGAAAAGGTAAAAAGCACAATTCCTGGCTTGAATACTGAAGAGTAACAGAGACACAGATTTTAAAAAGAAGAAAAAAACACGTGCGTTAAGAAGGCTGGCATTCTGCAAAAACCTTCTGCAAGTTCCATGTCTTTTTCCCTCCCTAGCCTAACAGTTCAGAAATTCATACAGAAGAAACGTTATCTGCCTGCAGAGCTCCCATGAGCTGCCCAAGGTCAGACCATGCTGCATTTTTACAGTGCAGTCCCTCTAACTCTTACTGCCTTACGAAAGTGTTTCCTGACTTAGATAAATCTGTAATGATGCTCAATAGGATTGCAATCTGCTTCTATTAAGCATGTCAAATACAAAGGGCCTCAATTTTAACTGTGGCAGGTCAACTTTGTAGCTTCAGGCTTGCAGCACATATTGTCTTTCCGTGACCAACTTTTTGCTAGATCTAGTGTCATCCGTCCTCCCACAGCCGGCACAACGCTGGCAGGTAAAAGCCCCAGCATCAGCGTGAAGCTGTTATTTGTGTCCCCTACCCTGACAGCCATGAACGGCACAGTCCAGCTTGATCTAGACCACTGCGCAGGGATCCAGCAATGCCCAGCTGTAATATGAAATCACAGCCAAAAGTAGTCCTAAATCTACAAAATGGGGGGGGGAAGGAATGAAAAAAGGAATTAAGGATGTTCTCTCAGACAGCTTTCATGGTGTAAATTCCCCACTGGGCTGCTCCCCTCTCTTTTTGGGTAACAGTAACTTGTGATCCCTTAAACTTTAAAGATAGAGCAACAACCCTCACTTATGAGAAGAGCAGCTGCTGTCCCTCTGTTCTATGAAGGAGTATTTTACTTGCCATCAGAAATAACGGTAATTCAGATCAATTAAATATAGTTAGTCCAACAATAACAAGTGAAAAAGAGACAGAGGACTTCTCCCAGCTGGCTCTGCAAAGACAACCAGGCGGCAAGCGGGACTGTCCCAACACCTGCCAGCTCCCATGTGGCACCCTCAGCCCAGAGAGGGAGCAGGCAGCGAGTTCTTTTCATTATTTTAAAGATCAGCGCTGTTAAACAGTGGGTTACTTCAAAGAGACGCAGCAACGAGGGGGAAAAGCAGTACACGCTGCCAAGTGATGGGCTAAGTTCTCAAACAGCAGCAAGATGAAAGACAGAAGCAGAAAAATGTTTTGATCTGAGGGCTGCCTGCTTGCCCTAGATTTCAGAACCCTGACGGCGCAACAGCTAACAACATGAACCATAGCTTGAGCACCCCCGTGTGTACTGCAGCGATTTCAAAAATATGTAACTCTGCTAAACATCCTGTTTCTCTTTATGCGTATGTGCCACGTAATTCCAAAGAAATCAAAGATGCTGCTTCTTCCAAAACTCAAATCTTACAAAGCAGCAGACTTTCAAGCACACCGAAAAGAACGGCAAATTGAACAAAGCCAATTCTATGTACGAAACATCTGCTGTCCTGACAGAGCTGTTAACCTCTGTGAGGTCTTTTCCAGCCATCGGTTTCAAGACCCTCTTTATGCTTCCCAAGACATCCCATGTTATATTTTTTACTACAAAAGACATACCTGGTTTAAGGTCCTGCCCAGAAGCTTCAGCACGCCCTGTTCCCAAACTGGAATCAGGAACCAGTTTCAGAGGAACCTATTTGGGGAAAGCGAAGGGGACCATCTTGCTTGATCTGCGCAGAGTACCAGCTCCCCCTACCCGCCAAAACCTCCCTCCACCTTTGCAAACCCTCTTTTTCCAAAACCTTCAGCAGAGACAGAACGACACCATGACATCCTGAAAGATCTGTAACACCACCTAAAAAATCTAGAAACAATTTCCAACATCTAATACAAGCCTGGAAAGAACTTTACCATATCAGTTCTGACCCCACACCATGACCTCCTTACCTGTGGTTTTTGAGTTGTTAGATATTGATAGACAAGATGCTTTTCACTGCCTCGTTTAACTCACTTGTGACTCACTCATCTACGCAAGCAGCGCAGGTTTTGTTTCAGATCCCTCTGCACATAGCCCTTACTACTACAGAGAAGCATTCAAGTACCAATTAATGCACAACCAGTCTGTTGTGCAGACTCTGTCCCATGACAATGAAACACAAATCACCCTTTTTTCTTTCCAGTTTTAGTCCGAACAGTCTGGATTTTGTTGACCTCAGATCCTTAGTTCCACACACATTTCTTTTCCAGCACAGAAACAACAGTAAACACCTGAGCAATGTTTGAACACCACCCTTGAAACTTCCAAATAAACCTGTATTTGTGCCAAACAATCATTCTTTACAGCCAGACACTCAACTTTATTTGGAAAATAAATATAATTCCAGCATCAGCACTTTACAGTAAATAAGTGCATCTCAATAAAATACCAGCGCTTGATTATTCATGCAACTTCTGAGAGACAGCTCTCCTAGCAGTTCAAATGGCATCATTTCTTAAAACTGTACTTGGCAGACAAGGCAGACACAATATCCCTGTAAGGAGTATCCGACTCAGATTTGGTCCTTGGTATGCACCACAGCCGACGAAAGGTCGGAGAACGCAGCAACAGGTTGTGCGAGAGTCCCACGAAGCTGGAGGACAACCAGTACAGCGCCATGGACTGCAACAAGACAAACACCAATTCAGCCCTCCTAGATCCAATGAAAACATGACAATTTTAGGCAGCTCTTCACAAACCACAACCACTGGTTACTGCCAGTTGCCAAGAAAAATAACTCACCTAAAAACACGCCTGTCAATAACAATAATGGCTTCCATTTCAAATGCATTTTTCACGCTTTCTCAACTCTTCTGGGAAAAGAATCATCTACACTGAAGCTGGACAACAGTTCATGAATGAATTCACATTAAACATGTGTATGTCAGACTACAGGTTCATGAGCCAAACCACCAGTTACTGTGTTTTTACCAACCACTGCAAAAATACTCAGAAGTAGGACAACTGGCAAAAATGAGAAGTGTTTTAAAAGATTGTGGAAAATTTCCTCACCTAACAAGTATATTGTTTTTCTCTTACAATAAGCGAACACCTGTATGTCCTTATAGAAAGTTTCCCTCTTGTTTTTTGAGGTCACAAAAAGGATGCTAACCCACTCTGGGTGTCTTTCCAAGCCCTAGTTTCTGAAAATTATGTTTAGAAACAGTAAGTTTGCAGATTTTTCCCATTTGGATGAAAATATTCCATATGCATTAAGAATTTAAATGTATACACAGACAAAACATCTTATTTTAGGGCACACTATAATAAAGAGTGTAGTCTATCAAATACGTCGGGCATTTGTGCTGCTCCTCAAGCACTACGAACGTAACAGAGTCACAGGTTAAGGGTCGCACCGTTACAACTCTGTACTTACAGAGGGGACTGTTGCAGCAACAGGGATCATTACTACTGACACCACTCGAAAGAAATTCGTAGCAAGCTTCTGGAACCTGGAAACTTCCAGTTTTTGCGAAGAAAAGATCTGAGACAAAAAAAAAAGAGGGGGGGCGGGAAACACACAGTTATAAACAGGCTCTTTTTGAAACAACTAAAATGAGAAAAAAAGGCAACAGTAGGGCTTCTTGTAACCCAGCACTCTTCACATACTATTTGTGTTTTCTCACCCTCATTGCAATTAACATCCTGCTACAATCTGTTATTAAGCCTGTTCGATATTTTCTACGTTCAGTCCTTTATAGAAAATACTGTACCGACCCAGCAGAGTACCCAACTGAAGGCAATATAATTTTACATAGTCACTTGCGTGCATCTGGAAGTTCCAGTGCCTCAGCCTGAAGCACAGCCCTCTGAGGAAAGGCTGCCAACAGCAAACCGACTGACAATGGTTGACAGATAATGGAACAAAAGCAGGATCAGGTCTACACACAGTGACTTTTCTTCCTCTAAGACAGTCTTAGTCCACATAATATAAAAGAAAAAGGAGTAAGAACGAAATCCAGATTAGTTTGATGAGAACACCTAACAGAAAAATCAAGAAGAAAAGTATTTCCACTAAATTACAAAAAAATATGAGAAATTAAGTCTTTTTTCTGTTGATTAATCTCCCCAACAATCTTAAAAAGTTCTGGATTTCTCAATTTATTAAGAATACACAAAATTGTTAGCTTCAGCCACAAAGCAGTAACAAATTATGGAGGGGGACAACAAACCAATGCAACCCACATGTTCTTTTGCATGCTTAAAACCAAAGGGAGTTCATTATAACATCATTCTGGGAGAAGCTTCAGATTCAAGACTAAATTTCACTGTGGCTCAAGTAAAGCCGATAACGTATCTGAGAAACGTCACTTCAGAATTTATCATCTCTGAACAAGACACACGTTCAAATGCATACAACGATCAAGTTATTTTTCCGTTCTGCTCAATGCATAATCTGAAGTTACCATTATGTTTTCATGTTTTATAACCAAGTAATGCTCCCTCCCAATTCCACTAAACAATCATTTCTTTTGCAATCGTCCTTTTTATTCCACCAACATACCTCCACTATCAGCAAATTCACCAGCCCAAGCGCAACTGGCAAAATCCACGTAGAATCTGGGGCCGTGAGGTCTGGAAACCACAACACTCCACCTGCTGAAAACTGTTCTTGAACTACAGGAAGAGTTTAAAGAAAAAACGGAATTCAGTATGATTTTCTACCTCAAGTTAGCCAGAACTGTAACATGTAAAATCAAAGTTTCTAGGTATGTTTTATCTACACAATAAATACTATTAAAGCACTACAATGTGTGCAATGCATCTAATCAAAATCTTTTAAATCCATTTTTATTAGATATTTATCTACACTTAAACTATACTAAGTTTAAAATCTTGGTAGTGGAGTAGTTTTTAGATCAGCTTTTCTATCAGCCTCTAGGGAACATGATATTTAACCAAAGACATGTTTGTAAAAACAGTAGCTGAACAAAAAATGTCTGTTAAAAGGAAGTCTGTTCAGATTTATCACCTTCCGAGTCCACGGCACCAACGCTGCAGTTGCGCAAAGCGAGGGACACGCAAACCCACATTGGAATCTGCACCCACATCAATAAAGTGGCTTTGAAGGGATGGCAGTTGTCTCGAACGTACAGTTCTGTAATAATCCTTCGTAGGTTTTTCTTAAAATGGAACCTGTTGGAAATGAGAAAAAAATCCTCTTACAATACCTGTTCCAGAGTAACTTCTGAGACTGTGAAATAGAAATTCTGCAGGCTATGTACATCAAATTGGCTTACTCAGGTGTAACTCTGGAAAATCTGAAGGTCTTTCTTCTTCAGACATGCCTCTCTCCTTTGCCAACTCCTAGCCCTGCTCCTATAAGCAGCTTTTCCCAACAAAGTTTTAGGTCACCACTGGCAGCTCCAGTAACTGGTCTGACATTTTATTTCATGGTGCTTTTTGACTGAACTAGGATATAATTTTCTCCGAACAGAGGCAATCAGCCAGTTATGTGGTTCTCAGCATCCCAGCTCAGATACGCTGCTACTGCACGAGGGGCAGTGCTACGCTAGGAAATGAACAGGACTGCAACCATGCAAGCTTCAAGTTCCCAACAATACCTAGATACCCTAAAACCTAAGGAAACTTCAGTCGCAAGTAACAGCAACAAAAGAATCCTGGATTTAGTCCTGTAATCATAAGCCTATCGCAAGTTCAGAGCTTTAAACTGAACTTACTGTGAAGGGAAATATAACAAACAAAAACAAGTCATGAAAGTGGCAAGAAAATCTAAGCTTTGGGCAACAGCAGAATCTTTCTCTAACACTGTTGTCTGTAGGACTAACCCTCCCTTTTCCCCCCACCCAGCCCAATCTGGAATGGATTTATAAGGTATATACAATCACAGTCTTACCTGGCAACTTTTTCAGACCAACCCAGTTGCTTTCCCCGCACAGAAACCTCATAGCGAAGACGCTCTGCTAGCTGTTTAATTTCAGGCTGCAGATTTTCCAGCTAGCTAAAGAAAAGGAGAAATGTTTATGTACAGTTACACATAACCACCACTTCCTCTCCCCACCTGATACTGTCAGAAATCAGAGATCAGAAAACAACTCTGAAGGACGAGGCACAAACCTGCAAGCACTTTTCATCTTTCAACACAACGAACACGTGAAGATACCAATGAGAAGCACTTACAATAACAATCACAGACAATACCATACTAAGAGAAATAAATACAGAATTTCATTTTATATGTTGTTCTTGATAAGCATCTTTCCATCTTCACTCAGGAACGAGCTACTCAAAAAAAACCACTTAATACTGCCTCAAAAAGATCTGAAGCCCAGCAGGACACAACTTCACAGTCCATACAGTGACTGTCCTGAGGAATGAGACCCCATCAGTCAACAGCACAGTACGATATTCACTTTTGCAATCCAAAGAAAAGGATTCCTGTAAAAAAAAAATCCAAGCAAAGCCCCAAGCACTCTGCAATAACAGAATTAAATTACACCTCTTCTGCAGTAACACTTTTTGAGTGAAGGTCACCAAAGAACTCTGTCCACGACACACACCTGTGTCTCCCAGCCTGACCTCTCCCCCCATCGCCCCACAGACCAGGCGCAGGTGAAGATCTAACATCCAGCTGGCTCCCCATCAGCCCTGAGTTCTGGCAGCTGTGAGGCCCCAGCCCACAGCCCTCCTCAGTTAGTAAAAAATGAGTAAAGAGAAGTAACACCCTCCTTCATACCCCTGCCAGCACAGGGTACGACCCCGTTACTAACTCCAACTATTTTCCTCACTTTTGAGGAAAAACAGGGCCTTTGAAACTGCTGAAGGCTGGTTCACCTCAAGTCTTTCCCGGAGCAGCTTTAGCCGGAGGTTTGTTACCCAGCAAGGCACAGAAAGCCCCTCGCGTGCGGCACTCGACCCTCACGCTGACACACCTCCATTTCCATATAGCTACCGTAAACAGGCACGTTCTTATTTTTCAGTTTTATTTAAGCTTCACCCATCCAAGGAAAGACCACTCCAGGTTTATAACCACAGAAAAACCTCCCGCAGCGCGCGGTGCCCTCCACCACAGGAGGTCCACAGGCAGCACAGGCTGAGCCTTCAGAAAAGGAGAAACGGTGGCGGCGACCTCACAACCGCGGTTTTGCTGAAGCTGTCAGCACCCCTCACAACACGCCA
>NW_010137864.1:0-1651 GCF_000699245.1 Pterocles gutturalis
TGCTGCTGCATGCAGGCCAGCACGGCCTGCACACCGCCCTCCGTGGCAAACGGCACACGCCACTCGTACTTCGCCATGAGCACAGCCAGCAGCTGCAGCGTCACCGCCACCAGCGCCTTCTCTGCCACCTCAGCGCTCAGCAGCTCCACGGCCACCTTCACCAGCTTCTCCCTGCACGGGAAAGGACGCCTCAGGAGGAGCCTCCTGGCACTGCCGCTGCCACGCCAGCGCCCCTGCCTTGCCGGCCACCTTCTCCCTGCCCACGGGGCTCTGCTGCAGCAGGGTCAGCCCCAGGGAGGAGACCACCTGGGACAAAGGGACACAAGATCCACCTCTCTTCTTGCTGAGCACGCAGGGACATACCGGCCTTTGTGCTTCCACTGTCACCTCCTGCACTCCCACCTCCAGCACTGACCCCCCCACGGCCCTCCCCAGCACAGCGCCCCATGACTCACCCAACGCTCCTGCTCCCCAGCCCACCCTGGGCTTTGCCAACTTGCTGCTCGTGCTCAGGCCCTTCCTCCAGGATCTTCACCATGTGCTTGAGCCCGGCTAAGCGCAGCCCCACCTCTGAGCTGCTGCTCTGGATCACGTCCACCACGGCTGCAATCTCAGCCAGCGAGCCCCTCTCACTCCCCTCCTCAGAGCTGCCCAACGCTGGCGGGAGGAAGGCAAGGACACAGGTGTCAGGGCAGCACTCACACCCCCAGCACCTCCCGGGATGCCAGGCACCCACAGACCCAGCACCCACAGGCCCTCCCTCCCCAGGCAACCTCCCGGTGCTTCGCCTTCCATGCCCTGCCCAGAGCCTTCCTCCGTCAACACAACAGAGCCGCCTCCAGCACCATGCATGTGCCCCAGTGCGAAGCCGGCGATTACCTTTGACCTGCTCCTCTGTCACCCCTGGGAAGAACAGCCCTTCCCTCTCAAGGAGCTCGCTGAACAGCTGGGAATCTGACTTTGCCACCACAGCGGGGGCTGGGGGTGGCCCTGGGGCTGCGGAAAGGTCTTCCTTCGCTGCCTTGGCCTTCACAGCTTCAGGGACAGTGCTCCTGCAGCCGGCACCCTCTGAGGACACTGCGGTGCTGCCCTTGCCATCCTGCTCAGCCCGCCTTCCAAGGAAGTATTTGGCGTAGATGCGGGAGCCACGCAGGTCACGCTGAGCGCTGCCCTGGCACCGCTTCTCCAAGACCCGCACCACCTTCTGGGCCAGCTCCGCAGGTACCGACAGCTGGATCAGAGCTTCTTCATCCACCTCCAACAGCTGGACAGATGGGGTCCAGTTCACCCTCACAGACTCTTGTGACAGCCAGTGCCAGAATGGACAGAAAGGCTGCACCGCCAGAGGACCCCAGGGCCATTCCCCAGTGCCACCCTCCACTGGCGGTCCCCAATCCCACCACCACCAGCCCAGACCTCCCCTCTGCACTCACCACCCAACTGCAACTGGCAGAATCACCCCATGGGCTTGCCTTGCCTACCCAAACCTCCTTGGACACAGTCACTCCTCCAGGGTTACGGGAGGCTGCCTTTCCTCTCGCCTCCCCTCACCCCTTGGCGGGGCCCAGCTCCCTACGCTTCCACCATCCCCTGCTCACCCTCCCGCTTCAGGCCCATTTCTGCCCCGTCCAGGCTGTCCCTGCACAGCTCA
>NW_010137865.1:0-9398 GCF_000699245.1 Pterocles gutturalis
TATTTATTTATTTATTTTTTTAAAAATAAGAATAGCCTAATACGGATAGAATCTAGCTACAAAAGAGAACCTTTTAAGCAAAGATATTAAAGAAAAAATACACACAGAAAATTTTGTGTGTGAAGCAGAGGATGTATGCTCTGGAAGCATGGTTAATTATTTTGATTTTGAAATAAATGACATATTACTCAGATGAAATATGGAAATAGTGTTGAACTTAAACATAAAAGTGGGTGCTTAAATAAAAAACCCCAATAATAAATGAGGTGTAGCTAATCTTTAGCTTCAAAAAAGGAGATAAGGATAAGAGAGCAGAATCTCCTTTTGCAGTTATTCCCATAGCAGAGAAGAATTTTTTCTGGGGGATTTCTGGACTGTTAGTGATTTTTAATACTTATTTCAGAAGACCCTGAGTGTGATCCAGTGAGATCCTGATTTCTCAATTATCCCTGGAGTCTACTGGCACATAGGATGCTGGGCTATCTGGGGCTGTTCTCGATACCATCAAGAGCCATTAGTCCTTAGTGAGCTTCCAGTGCTCCAAACTTTCATCTTCTCTGTGGGCGAGGGCAGACGGGAGAGAACAGAGGAAGGAGGAAGTTGCCCCCTTTACAGTTCGTGAAGGAGCTTTGATATGGTCAACAGAATTCCCCGGCGGCATGTGAAAAAAAGCAGCTTCGTTCTGCAAAGGAAGTGGCTCAAAACCGAGCAGTGATGTTCACAGTAAGTAAAACAGCAGAGCACAGAGCGGTATAATTGCTGCTTTAGGACAGCATAAAAAGGATCCGCACTGTGCAAAATCTGCCAAAGCGTCAGGACTTCCTAATGTGGGAGGAGGATAGCTTCGATGTGTTCCTGTGTTAATGGAACAGATCGTCTCATGACCTCCGAGTTATCTTGGAGACTTGTGATTTGTTATTTCTCTTTTTTGTAAGGCTTTGTAAGCCCATCACACCTTACAAAAGTAAGATTTTGTACATCTGAATGTGGCTCGGATGAAGCTTCCATGTGCAAAGATAAATCGTAAAATGATCTTGTATCCTGCTTCTCCGACTGGGATAACTCTGGAATGTTATGAGCCAGTTAAGGACAGGCATCAGATTTTAGATTCAGGTCACTTATATGATGGCACATTATGCTACTTCACTTTTTAGTAATTTTATATGCAGTCAATTTGAATTCAACATGCATAACTGTGATTTATTTTTTTTTCCATACCTGATTCCTCTTTGCATTTGTGAGTCCTCCTTTCATACAGCTGTGGCATTGCCACTTTTGGGACTGTATTGTGGAAGCAGCACATGCAGAAGTTATAAGAGGAAACACTTTTTGTACATTTCCTCATTGCAGTTTATGAGGTAGTATGTAGTTTCCACTGTTAAAATATTTGTCATTGCATTGGCTCTACTAATTTGTTTGGAGATCTATGCCATAGGCTGGCTGTAATGAGTAGTGCAGAATGTTTTGAAGGTAAAGTGCATTTTCCATGCAGAGGAGACCAGAATATAAAAGATATTCTTCATTCTTTACCCCCCCATTTTTTCTTTTTTTTTAATAAAATGCTCTGTAGTTCATCAGCAGTAATGACCACTGTCAATTTTTTACTAAACTGGTATTAGATATTAAATCCCTCAGAAGAAGAAACCAAAGAGTCTGACCAGAATTTGTGTAAAGGTTTTATATGGTGGAGTTTTGTGGGTTTTTGTTTTGCTTTACTTTCTTTTTTTAACTCCTCCAAAGCCCTGTATGAGCCCTGCGAGGCTGCCTGTTCAGCACCCCAGCTCCTGGGCATCCAGTCCCCGGTGTTTCTCTCCTTCTTCAGACGGCAAGGGAGCCAAGGACTGTGGGATTTCATCCCTGGAGTAAAGCATCCTCCCATAGATGTTCATTTTAGCAGTCCTGTATCACCACAGTGAGATCTCTGAGGTCCAGCTGAGTGTTGAAACCCTCTGAGGAAAGGGAACTTGGGGTCCTAATGCCTACATGTGCCTTCAACATTTTGCTGAATGTTGCAGCTGAGGATGCTCGGCAACCTTCATTGCAGGCAGTTCTTCATACGACTAAACCAAACTTTAGATAACTTTTCCACCAAGCTGTCTGTTGACCAATAGTGGTGTAAAGGAAGCAAAGCAGTCAGAATTCCTTAAGCTTTGGATGAGATTCTAACCAGGGAATATTTCTAACTTTACCACTTTGTGCTCATTCTGTATTTCAGCTAAAAATAAATAAGAGCATTAAAGCTGCTTCAGAGTATCTCTGTGTCGCAGCGAAGATTTGCCTGGTCTAGCCAGAGGTCGCAAGTTAAAATCCAATGAAAGGTAGGTCTGACCTAAAGCCTGGTTGCTTTTGCTGCAAAGCAAATTGTGAGGTTCTTTGTTGTTGAACCTCTTGCGTTCCCTTCTTTTGCTTGAAAATCCTATACAGTATTTAAGCTTCCTAAGCACCCCACGGGGATATAATCAAAGAGAAAAGCAGCTTGGGAAAGAGCCAAGAGAGTTTCCCTTGCTGCTGTGTCACAGCCTCAGTGGTCCATCAGTAGGGAATTCAACTCGAGAGTAAAGTCCTTATTTCTGCTTTTAACTTTTAGAGGACTTCTAGCAGTAAGGATACATGAGAAAAGATTTGATATAAAGAATAATTTGTTCTTTAAAACCACACAAGCTAGGAAAAAAAAAAAAGTGCCTTTTTGGCAAAGATAATTCTTTTAATGGGGTTTACTGATATAGAGTTTTATTCAAATGTGACCTTTGCAGAAATCAAAGTCTAGCAAAAAAAAAAAAAAAAAAATCTTAAATGCCACTTTATTATAGTGACGCTCACTAGTGTCGCTATACTTTAGGGTCTCTCAGCATTTCCATTATAAAACTTCAAGAATTTTTAATTTAACTCTGCTATAAAATCTGCTCTGGATTGGAACATACCCCACATTCTGTGTTCAGGATCATGTTTTAGTTTAAAGAATAGATGTCTCTCTCTCTTCCTATTCCCCCCTTAAACAGTGTATCTGGTAAAGAAATTGTTATTTGCTAGAAATAATGACTGATTCTACTGCTGGACAAATAAGTTTGGAAAGAGTTCTGTGCCTTGTAAAAATTCAAGGCTTATGCAATCAGCTTGTACTTCTGCTCTTTCTCTCGATAAATAACAATAATGCTGCTGTGCTTCTTTCCAGAATCTGGTTCTTTGTATCTCTTCTGTCTATGGCACCACGTAGAAGGAAGGGGTATTTTATAGAGCTTTATCATTAAAATATGACCTTTGGATGTGGGGTTTCTTAACATCTATGGTCTTTTCAGGTGACCTCTGTGAAGGGTGAGCAAGTAATTAATAAAGAATCAGCATTTGCCAACTTCAGCTTTCTGTTCTGCTCAGGAATTACCCAGGAATAGCTTGCAGATTGTTCAAGCTTCTCTTAGGATGTATTTTCTATTCTTACTCTGTGGTTTGTGCAAAGTTTTTCTGTTCTCCATCTCTGTAATGTCTTTATATATCTGTATTATATAATTTATGTATGTATGTATGCATATGTGCATATATATATATACACACACACACACGGTATAAATATATTTTTTTTTGTGATGAATAGTTTCTTTTCAGTGATGGTACCATGACCTCGCTTCATTCTGTGGCTCACATGGATGCAACACTCTACGAGGAGCACTGTTAACTGATGCTATGCTCCACTCTCAGCTGTGATCTTCCTTTACTTTTTAACATCTCTAGAGGTCTGTGGACTAGTTTCTGAATCTCAGTTTTAAGAAGGAATATTAACATAGGTGTGTTTGGTAGCTTTTTTGTTCTGTGTTGTTCCATCAGCGTTTAAAGTGAAGTAGCCAATGTTCTAGGAGCTTGGCTGAAGACAAGGAGCCGTTCCAGAGCCATTGTTACATACATTTCTTTACGTTTCCCAAAAGAAACCAGATTTGTTTTCTTTCCCCTTCTGTTTTTAATGAAAAAAGTTTCTGAATAAGTGATTTGTTAACAAACAGGATATGAAATATATGAAGAGATTCTTGTATGTTGCTGTATCATTTACTTTGAAATGTTAAGTAGATCTATATATAGTGAGCAGGTGTCTTTTAATGTGTGTGTATATATATATATATATGTATGTATTTTCCCCAAAATTAGTTTTCCAGCAGAATGTGCTGATTAGAGAAATGATGAGAAAATCTAATGATCACTGAAATAAGTTTTTATGAGATGATTTCAAGGGCAAGGGCAACTTCTCATGGCTCTCATCACGAAGTTTTGGGTGCACAGGGAATTCGATCATGGTTTTACCTGAATAACCATCTCAATGTGGAACTGACTGACTTGTGTTTGTCACCATTCTTACATTTAGGTAGTTGATATAGGTGAGTTATCCTGCTATGATAAGTCACTCCTTAGTGTGTGTTTCTCTTTCAAAATGTGGCTGTAGCTCCAATTAATACTAATTGGATTTATGGAAGAAAACACCCTTCAGTACTTTCCTGCCAGGTTGGTGTAATGATGCTGTAAGAGCTACGTATTGTGGAATATGATCACTACCTACAACATCATCAATAATAATCCCACTAAAAACTACCTGGTTTTCTCCTTTTTCTCACTGTTTATTAAATGCACATATAGCAAAAAAATGTTTTGTAAACCAATCCTCTACTAAACAGAGTATGGTCTATCTTAGCCTTATAACTGTATGAGAAACGGTATTAAAATATTAAAAACCCTTTTTTTTTTTTTTTTTTTTTTGCTTTCCATAGAATACTGACTTCCTTGGTTGTTGTCTTTCTAGAAGGGATGAGTGGACTTCACATCAATTAAAAGATATTTGTAACGAGGCAGGAAGCTGGATTTTCAGCAGAGTCAGCAAGAGAACGCTTTGCAGTTTGGTTTATAGTACTCAGATATATAGTATCAGTTCTGGGATCATGGACGCCAGTAGGTATATGCAAAAATCTCTGCAGGCTTGTGAGTGTGGATGTATGTGAACGTGTCTGCATAATTTTGCAGTCAAATTCAGTCACGGTACGTATGCGTTGGCTTTCCGAGTTCTGCCATACTTGTTTAGATTCTGCCACCTTCTGAATCACAAAAAGCAAAAACCCAAATATGTTACAAAAATGGAAGCATTTATAGCTCTTATCTACTTTGTTATTGTGGAGGATGGTAATATATCGTCTTTCTACAGCAAGTTACATATGCTCTATGCATCCGTAGGTGGTGTTCTTGTATATTTAGGGATCTGTCTATTAACTGATTTAACATAAAACCATTTAGTTCTTCTGTTTATTTACAAAAGCCAAGCCAAACTAACGGTGTAATGGATATTAAAAAAAAATAAAATCACTTTTCTCCTTAGATAGCCAAGCTGGGGAATAGGTTGCCCAGAGATGTTGTGCAGTCCCATGGAGGTTTGCAAGGCCTGAGTAGTTAAGCCCTGAGTAAGCTGGTGTGAACTCTTGGCTGGTCCTGCCTGGATGGTTGGGCTGGTGACCTCCTGAGGACCCTCCCAGCGTGGATTCTCCCATGATCCCGACATGGAAGGTGGATCCTATGGGAGATGCCAAGAACTCCTGTGCAGTTGTACTCCCTGTGTTGAAGGACAGTACAACGTCCCCGTGTATTTCTGTCCTGTCTGACAGCACCTGCTCTCTCCTGGCATTCTGCAGAAGTGTCGGGGTTGAGCTGGGTCTCTCTCGAGCAGTTGCATGAGGAATTGTTGCCTCAAGGACATCCTGACTCTGCATGTGAACACAAGGTATTCGAATGTGAGGTGGTCTGTGAACCCCCGCTCCTCCTATTCCTTTACTCCTTTCCTTCCTTCCACCCCTGTCTGCAGGAGAACCCACAAAGAGCAGAGGACTTTACCCTCTGTCTCATCTCAGAACCCATCTCCAATTAGAAAAGCTCATTCTTCGTTAGCTAACGAGAGTGGTCAGTGGAACCCACGAGTTTCCTCAATGATGTAGAGTAGAAATATGTGCCACACATCCCATGGTCAGAGCCATGGCAAACTAGTCACCACGTAGGGTCTGTGTTTGTGGATTTGGAGACCGTCACGGTCATAAACATGCTGAAATCCTCACCCTCATCAAAGCTGTTAACGTTCGGAGTCCTTTTCTCTGGATCACTGTCTGCTTTTGCTGGATGCTTACAGACTCTTCAAGATTTTTGGTTTAGCAGTGCTTAATGCCCACTTTAAATGCTTATGTTCCAGTCTTCTCCCAGGAACATTCCCTCAACACCTCAATTTGGAGTTTGTAATTTTACCGTTTGTGCTCCTTTCCTAGGCCAAGTAGAAGGATGGTTGTTACAAATAACGTGTACACGGGAGTTGGATATTGTACCATGCTTAAAATTAAATTTCAACACTTTACTGGACATGTACTAGCATGAGAGAAGTATTCGAATGTTGAAATCAGATATGATCCTGGGAAAAAGTTATTTTCTGTCTCTAAGTGCAGAGTGTAAGCAGCTGGGCTGGAAGCAGCGAGGTTTTCTCAGAGGAACACCGCTGCCAGCAGTGGCAACCGGAGAATAAAGATCCACCTTTGGGATGTACCTCAATAGCAAAGACGTTATGCATGCTAGGGGCACACCTAGACACACACAGATTGTGCTAGCTTCTTCTTGTCCTCCAGAAAATTACTTTTTGAAGGCAAAGGGAAGGATCTAAATTGTTTATGAGCTCTCATTGTGTAATTTAGGAAAATACAAAATTTGGAAATATGCATGCTAAGAACACTGGAAGTTTTACTTGCCCTAAAAGTTAGGCAGAGGTTGAGTTTTTTTTTTTTTTTCTAAACTTTATGGTGGGATTCCAATTTAGAGTTACCTGCACAGTCTTTCTTCAATTGCATTAAAATAAATTGAAAATACATTAATACATAGATGCTTTAAAAGATGCTTGCTTGCATATCTTATTAATGCAGAGGATTTTTAATATTTTTTTTTTCATCTGGCTATAAATAGCCTCTTTTGAAATATAATTAATTAAAAATATGAATAACAATATTAATATTGCTGAATTTAACCTGAAAATCCAAACAATACAATCCCAATTAGGTCATTATAGAACATAGAAAAAATAAGAAATCTGAGACATTGGACCAACTTTTGTTAAACTGATGAGATTCTATCAAGGGTGAGATGAGCACTGATAGAAATCTCAAGGAGTGGCCCTAGAGTCATTAGCGTTATTTTCTCTTTACTCTGAATTAGATGCAGCCTGTATCTGCCCAACACTTTAATTAGAGTTTTGTCTTTGAGATTGCTTTAATTTTTGTGTGCCAGAATGCAGAGAATGAGGAAACCTGCTGTGGCTGTCAACTGCCCCAATCCAGGCAGTGCTGGAGCAGAGCATGAACCGAGAACGGGAGAAAGCTCACGTCAGAGGGCTCTGTGGTTACTGGTCCTGCCCTAGCAGAGATGGCCACTATTACACTCTTTTGGCTGTCATGGCATTATTAGTATTTAACACATTATTTTTCTTGTTGCTTGAATAAACGTTTCCCACTTAAGAAACTAGTTGCTGTTAAAATTTTGTATGAGAATCTATAGATTTTTTTTTTAATTCAAAATATTTTCCTACCTTAATTCCAGATTGGAAAGGATTATTCCCAAGGCTTTATCCCACTTACGAAATTTTAACAGCAACTAGTTTCTTATGAGAATCTATAGATTTTTTTTTAATTCAAAATATTTTCCTACCTTAATTCCAGATTGGAAAGGATTATTTCCAAGGCTTTAATGGAGTTGCACTACTGATGTATCACTTGAGAAAAACGTTTTCTGGGCACATTTTAAAGAAAACATCACTTCACTATACCATCTATTTTTTTATGTAAGACTAGTGGCTCACATACTTTCTGCAACTAAATCCCATTTTACTTCATTTCCCACAATCATTTGGTGTTGGAAAAGGTTTGTATGTGGGGGGATGACGACAATACCCACCAGCTCTAAAGACTTTCTTGCTTTTTTGGGGAGAGGTTTCCAGCTGCTGTTACACTGGAGATTGGGAGACACACAAATGCGATGAGAACTCACCCACTTAACCCCATTTCTAGGAGAGACAAGCCCACGGGGTGGGTCGGTTGCTGCTCAGAGCATTTCTTCTAATATTGATACCCTCAAATGTATAGGGGAGCTCTAAAGGTATGTTGTTCACCTTGTCACACCTTTACTATTTGGTGTGCTCTTACTATCCTCCAATGTTTTCATGAAGGGCTGCCTCGTTTGTAGCTCCAGCAGTAGCTGGTGTAGAGACAACACAGCCAGCTGCAGGTTGCTGAGATGGTTGCTCTTGGGTTCACACTGCTCTGGCGTAAAGAAGACCCAACTTCCATCGCTGGAGGGTTGAACGTTGTCCTTGTTTAAAGAAAAGCTGTTGCTGAAGCCAGTCTTTCCAGTTGACAGTCACCTGGGGCACTTCTCCATCCTGCTTCTCTTGAGCTCTCTCTTCCTGATGGAATGAACTTTGCATTACGACTTCTGCAACGCTGCAAATAGAAGTGTGGTGTCGGGAACAGTACCATTTGGTTCTTTGCTTGATGCCTAATGATGCTGTGCTCCTTTAAAATAAGTGGCTGGGGGAGAAATCCCTGGAGGGAAAAGGGGAGATTGGTTTTGCACAGGGAGCAGTCAAGCATGCTTAGAAGATTCCAGAGATGGAAATACTGGCCATTAAAAAAAAAAAAAAAAAGGTAAAAAAAAAAAAAAAGGCTTTACTAAGAAAAACTGATTTATTCTGCAAAATAAATGTTTAAAACTCAGCTATTTTCCTTTTGACACAAAATTTTGCAAAATAGCCTCAAATTATAGAGGCCAAATGTAATTGTAGCTACTTTGATGATGTGATTTGGTGAATTTGATCACTGGGAGGAGGGACTACTTTTCCATGACGGCTTGAACAATGGCCTGATGCAGTTTGCACTGGTGGGACTCTTGGATTTCATCACAAAGCCTTAGCTGCCAACACTCACAGGCCCGGTGCCATGGGGAGGCTGGAGTCAGCGGGAGCGTGGGGCGTGCGTTTGGGGAATATTTGGGTCTAGTGCACTGAGATCTGCACCAACTTTGCTTCTTATTCGCTTGCAGTTAAAGATGCTGAACTTTTAAATCAAGCAAAACTTAGGCTCTAAGTGCGCTCCATACATTAGCCTTTCCCAACCCTCATTTGGAATAATTTTGCAGCCCCCTTGGTGTCAACATCTTTGTTTAACTAACACTCTGGATTATTGCTTTCAGAAATGTACTTGTGAAAGTGTCTTGTGTTGCTGTGGTAGCTGAAAAGTGCCATTATTTCACACTTTTCTGCGGATGATTTTTCTCTTTAGAATTTGTGCAGATTTGCCTTCTAGTCGCAAATATTTGAAGGTTGCAAATGGCAGAGGGGACGTTAGGTAGCA
>NW_010137865.1:9429-22103 GCF_000699245.1 Pterocles gutturalis
GGAATGGCGTGGAGCTGCACAGCGAGCATATGTAAAAGCACTCTGAGGGATGGCAGTGTGCGAGAACCAGTGACAGGTCATTTATTTTTTTTCTTAAACTTCAATTTATAATAAAATATAAATATTTGAGGGCAATGCTTTGTAACTCTTGTAACTTTTAATTTATGGTACAAACGCACCAGAATAAAAATCTATGGGTTCGTGTCTCCATGTTTTGAAAAATTCAGATAAAATATCAACAAGAAATGGGATGGGTTTTTCAGACTCTACTGCCTGTTATGAAATATGTTGCTATTTTTTTGGTGGTTATTTTCCTCACAATTATAGTGGAAGCAAAAAATAGATACATACTTCAATAATTTGGAATCCATAGATGCTTTTGGTTCTCGCATCGTGAATACAATATAAATGGAACTCGTTTTCTTTTTTTAGGTAGATGCAGCTGCAGTTGCTTTTAGATACTCAGAGACACTAACCTCTGAAAATGACATTTAAGGAGTATAGCTAAAAATGCAAACTGGAGTCTTGTAAACCAGTAACAAATTTCAGATGTCATCTGAGATGAAAAAGCCGTATATGAAACAACTGTAAAGCTTGCAATAAGAAACTTTTTTTAAAGCTAAACAGCTGAGGACAGCTGCTCTGATATTATACCAGATACAAAGATTTCACTACTACTGCTATGAAAAATATCTTGTATTAATTGTAGCGGACTGGAACAGTTTTCATTAGAAATATGCTCCTTTCTGAGGAGCAACCATCCAAACTTGGAAATATACATATTTTGCATGAGGATTTGGGTGGTACCAATAGAACCCAAGCTTGTTGCAACCTATTGAGTGAGGCTGAGGAGGGAAATGAGATTTTTGGATGTCATGTGGAGGGGCTGATGCTGGGTTCTGGAGTCCGGGAGGGTTTATTCTTGCAGCTGGTTACAGCAGAAGTATCTCTGAGCAATTTTTTTTTTTTTTTTTTGCCCTGGTTACAAGGGCTCCAGGAGCAACTTTGCAGAGTTACTCCATTGGCTCTATGACAGCTGGGAAACTCCCTCGTCCTGAGGTTATTCCTTGTGAATCTTGTTCTGCTGGCTCCCGTGCCTCTTTATGTGGCCGTGACAGTATGAAGCGCCTAGATTGGAGAACTGGATTCACCATTTCCATGTCTTTGTTCTGCAAAGTATGTACATAAGAATAGATAATGGATAAGATACAGAGACCTACATGCTTGAGTTCCGGTATAAAAAGGAGCAAATTAATGGAAAAAAATGAATTAAGAATATTTTTATTTGCATGATTTCCATTCATAAAACATTCTTTTATCCCAAGAAAATGGAGCATTAGCTACATTTTAAACTGAGGATATTAAAAGAAGCTTTTTTTTTCTTTTTTTTCTTTTTCTCCCCTGCAGTCTGACAGGAAGCAGCAAGTGATTGCAGAGCAGAAAACTGGGCTACAACAAACACATTCCAACCATTCCTTCACCCACCATTCTCCTGCCCGCAGTTAAGGGGGGGGCACAGGAAGGGAGAGTGCCAGGGCAGCTTACATCATGGCAGCTTTTGCAGCAGCAAAAAAGTAAACACGTGCACACAACATGTCAAATGTGCACTTTGTGTCGGTCTCTACAGCTTGGGATGTTTATCCTCATTTTGTAAATTAGCCTCTGGAGCAGCCTTCAGGCTTAGAAGGGCTGCACATGCTGGCTCCATACCGGGCTGAGAAAATGAATTCCCTGCTTCGTATGCAAACATCTTTCTACTCTTGGCCAGGGCAACATAGGCAGGGGGCTGACGTGCAATCCGGGATGCGAGAACAGCTTTTGTTGAAGAAGAAGAATGGGATGCTGCGGAAGTCATTCCACTCCCCGAGTCACGTCATTTAACCCCACTGCTGCGTATATTGGACTCAATGGCTCCAGAAAGCCGTACGGAAAGCTCTCACAGTCCTTCATGCCACAGCCACAGAGAGCTGCTGTTCTTTCTCATGGGTATTCTCATGCTCTTTTTGGTCATTCTGCAAAGACTCAAGTAACTTTCTACAACAACAGCTTTCTGACATCCGTCCGAGGTGTGTTTTCTGGTTTTGTCCCTGACTGAGGCTCCTCATACTTAGACAGAAGTAGTGATGTGCAAATCAGGAACTCCAAACTATGGCTTCTTCCCTTCGTCTCTCTCTAATCTTGTTAAAACCCTGCAATTTCCAGATTTGGTGGTGAGAAGGAATCCCAGGGGCTGCCACAGTGCAATATCTTTAACAAGATTTTAAGCAAATTAATAAAAAGATTGCTATAAATGCTACATGCTAACTTTTTTTTTTTTTTTTGTAGTGCAATTGGACATGGCTCACTGTGGATATTTGCCTTTTACCGATAATAGGAGCAGGAGATGCCTAATACACATTTATTTCCATGTTCTTGCATTTTTTACATAATTTCTTGAGATCACTTTGAAGCTTTCCATTTTTCTCTGGCAAGATCTATGTCTGCTTATGGACTAAATGAATTAGCTTGGTGTGGAATTTAATATTTTTCTTAGTTTTAATCTATGTTTTTAAGCATTCTTCCTTATTTTATAGGCTTCTCTTGAAAAACTTATTTTGGCTTTATTTTTCTTTTCAAGCAATAATCCTTCCTGAAGTGTTGCTCCTTGTCTCAGCTGACCTGTACCTGAGCAGAACGATGCTCTGCTGGGTGACTACTCCTGTTGTCATCTGTGAGGAAAGTTGAAACATTTTAATACGTGGCATCCTTCCCACAGCTGTCATTGCTGTCTGCAAGTTTATTCTCAGCACAGTGTGAAGCTTTCAGCCATGCAGAAGGGCAACACTTTCACTTAAATTGCTAAGACATGAGTTTTATATTCAGTTTTCTCTTGAGCATAATAGAACTTGTTAGCAGGTCCTCTTATCTCCTCAAATTTCAGATTGGTGTTCATCGCTGAGTGAATTCTGGGCCAGTCTTCTCAGAGTCCTGTGTGGATATGCTTTTTTATAAATCTGAGGAAGATTTTCTGGTTAGAAAATTGTTGCGTGTAGATAATGAACTATTGAAGGCCAGTCGTGTAAAAATATAAATGTTTTTCCTTAATGCAGAAAGCTTGTGTTGCTGCATAGACTCATCTAATTCTGAGGGACAAAGAAGAATGCCTCTTTGTCACCCTAAAACAGAATATTTCCTTATGTATCCTTGTGCACTAATCACAATCTGGTTGCACTTACCTTCTGTAAATAGGACACGGCTCGAGCTATTTGTCTCTGGTTTATGCACTCAGATGTGTGTACACATGCACCCATGTATATACACACCACATCAATTGGAATAATTTTCCGAATTTATACTGCTGCATATGGTTACAGAATGCATTTGGGAATGGAGCTTGGGGTGGGGAATACTATTGGAAACTGGGAATTATCTGAAAATATCATCTGGAATATCAAAAACTTGTCACTCCGGTAACATCAACAAAATTTGGTCAAGGAGTAACCCACTTAAGAAAAATAGGAAAACAACTGGCAGTAGAACAAACAGCACCACACTGAATAAAGAACAGGAAAGAGGAAGTAGATGGCAGGGAATAGCAGATGAGGACTTTTGCTGGGGAAGTCAGAGGGATCGGGGGCACATTGTGAGTTCCCAGGTTTTACGGCTGCGGTGGTCTGGGCTTCCCACACCAGTGTAGTTCCTTTCTCTTCTGTTTTTCGGCTCTTTAAATCAGGGCTCAAATCCCTCTCGCCATCTTTTGGAATCTGTTGCATTGACTTCAGCTCATTCTCTCCAAACCATCTGTGAAGGTTCCTGCTCTGCATCTTGGGCTGGACACGTCCGCGTGCTGGTGGGCTTGAAAATGCCGAATCCTGTGGGTGGGCAGAGCCTGGGACTGCAGGGAAGGCAGAAATATCTCATAAACACCTAGGTGTTTGGAGCAAAAACGATGCACGGATAGTCTCTCAAGCTGTAGATGAAAACACACCAGTCTGTAAGCAAAGAGGCTATGTGGCAGCATCAGCTATAATTAAACATTGTAAAATCTGTGGCCGGGTTGATTTGCAACCGATCGCCCTGAAGAAATAAAGTGAGGAAATTTCCTTCACCCACTGATATTTCTAACAAATCTTGCAAGTCTGTCTTACAAATCAGTAGCTCAAAGAAGGCCAGTCCCATGGAAGAGAAGCCCTAGTGTGGTTTCTGGGTATGTGAGAAGAGAAATAACTCGTTTTGAGGAAGGAGCTGATTTTTCCTCTATGGGCAGCGCTGTGAAGACAAAGCTCTGTTGGTACTGGGTGGCAAGTTTTAAAGGCAGGTATAGTTGTTGATGCCGAAATTCCAGGAAAAATTAAGACAGCTATGAAATATAGCATGAGAGAGAAATGATGCTCAGGTAGCTAAAGCTTTCATTGTCTGAAAGAAGCTTGAATTGTGGCTTTATGAACCATGTAGAGGCATTACCTGCTCTCAGGAGGGCTTTGCAGCCTTGCTTCTCTGGGCAGAAAAGGTTCCAAGAGCAGAAGGTGGAAATTAGTGGACGTATAAAACTGGCTCTTCCAGCCTTAGAGTGATGTGAGGAGTATCAGACCATGGCAGGTTCAAAAAAGGGTTACTTTTTTGTTCCGAGGTACGATAATTTCATGGAAATTATTTTTTTTCCCCACCAGGCAGGAGTTTGCCATTTTCACGGCATCCCAGCCACCACGTAAGGTAGCTCGGATGCTTCCAGCCTCCGTGAAGTCGATGCAAAACGCAGATGCCTGACTGATGCAAATGCTTCGGTCTGGGCGGAACAGCTGGAGGAACGAGCAGAACAGGACCTGCTCCTCGCAGACTCTGACCTGCATTGCTTATATAATGCCTGCTTTGCTTCTCCAGAGCTCCCTTGCCAGTTCCAAGTTGGTCTCCTTGCTAATTCCCAAGTTAAATATTTGTTCCTGAATGGTTGCAGAACTAACAAGTTTCCTGGATGCTTTCCATCTCATGTTTGGAGCTGACATCACCATCTTCTTCAGCGAATTCCTCCCCCTCGGAGGCTGACCTCCGACACCAGACTGAGTGCTGTCTTCCAGCACTGAAGAACACTGCCTTGTGTTTCTGGAAAGATTCACACAGGCAGAAGATTTCTTTGATTTTAGAGAGTCATTTCCCACTTGTTTTCCTTTAGAATTTTAGGAAAAACATTGAGTGTGCTGGACATAGGTTATTTGTATGTTGATTCTGCTGTATCTGGAATTTCTATTTCTGTCCCAGAGATTTGTGAGCTCTTTGCCTGTGTATCTTTTTTCTTTTCTTTTTTTTTTTTTTTTTTTCCCCCCTTTTTAATGTTCAAATGATTCCAATGAGGGATGCATCCCTTTCATTCCGTATTTGTGGAACAAGGAACTGATAGTGATTTGCTTCTATGGTAACTCTTATATCCTCCTAAAACCAAAGTGACATTTTCTTTCCATTGCTTAGAATTACACAATTTATATTTATTGCTCAGTCGCTTAGGGAAAATAAGTAAGCAGTTCCTAAAATGGCAGAAAGGATTAATGCTTTTGCTAGAATAGCTTTAAGCATAAGTTTCTTTTTCTCTTTTTTCTTTTTTTTTTTTTTTTTCTTCTTTGATTGCTAAATCCTGCTGTCATTCTAGTCCAGGGATAATAAAGTCCAACAGGAGACATGTCTTCCATTCGGAAATTTGCCAAGTGTTTTTTATAGAACTTGCAATTTCTTCATTGTTCACTGTTGACATTTGTGTAGCACAGACATGGAGAAATTAATGCCAATCAATAATAGTGAGAAAATCTTCCTAGAGAAGCAATTGGAGGGCAGGCTAAGCTAGTGGTCGGTACCTAGGCTGGGAATCCAGTTTGCTGAATTTTATCTGGGCAAGTTATTCAACTGTTCAGTGACTCAGCTTCCCTATTTTGTAGTGGAGTTAACGGTAAGACATTAAAACTAGATGTTATTAATGTGAAATCAAGTTATGTTGTTGAAGGTATCAAAAAATTACTCATATCCTGCCTTAAATAGAGTTATTTTCTCACTTTGAATAACTTCTCGGTCCATAAGAATGTAACTGACTGAAATGAACTTGCTGAAGGATTAAGATAGTAGTGCTTGGAGAAAAGAAGAATAGCAGGATATGCTGATCCAAGGAAAACAGGAAAGCTAGTCAGTGGAGGATGCTCTCAGAAGCACAAAATCATCAGCGATCACCTTTGTTGTGTCGGGGGCAGCTGGAGAGCTGTCAGACTGCCCTTCCAGTGCCTGCCGAGGTGTTTCTGCTGAATCGCCAGGAGAGGGAAGGCAGTTAGGTGTTTCCTTGGAACTTTTACAAGTTTTGTGTGTAGAAGCATCTGTGGAAAGGGCATGAATTCATTTGAAATGGAAGAAAGTCTTTGGTAGTGGTTAAATAAATAAAATTGCTTGAACTGGTGGAACCATGTGAACAGAAGCATTTTGTCATACGAGGGTTTCTTACTGGTACAATGGTGGTCAAATTATCTTTGCAGAAACTCCAGTAACTTTTTTTTTTTTTTTTTTTATGGTAAGTATTAGGAATTGTTTCTTTGGGCTTTAAATGTTTTCGAAATACATAAGTAGCCAGTAACCAAGGTTATCACACTGATTTGCTGAGTGTGTTCTAGGGTCTGAAGGAGGATACACATGATAAGGGATGTGTGGCAGTTTGGATTATTTAGGAAACTGGTAGAGAAGCAGCCAGCTTTGAATTCCAGAGTTGGTTTTGGGGGATCATCTCGATGCAGTAACCAAGTGTTCAGGGTTGTATGAACTTAACAATTATTTACAGGGATTTAATATATATATATACACACACACACATATATATACACGCTATCCGGCATTAGTAAAACCTTCCAAATTCTTTCTGTTGACAGGACGGTGAAGAGATCTGACCAAGAAAGGAATTCTGTGCATCAGAGGAAGACTTGCTAGCATTTGTAGTGAAATAATCTGCTCTGTTTGGAGACTGGAGGAAAAATTCAGCTGGTGAGTTTTTGTTTTTACAGTCAAAACAGATGTACTGACTAGGGAAGCCATTGGTGATGGTTTTCTTTCACCCATGCTCGAGTCATTAGCTGTTAGACTCTGTTGGTAGCAACAGACTGTTTGCTATTTCAATACGCTGATTGCAGGCCAGCTTTCCAAGGAAAAGCTACACGTTGTTAAAGCTTTGATTAAGTGAAAGCTCACCCAAAACAATAATAAAAACATCAAAACAACCCCCTCTTCTACTTGGTGGCCATTAAAACTCGAAGAAAATTTAGAAAGAGCACGTGTACACCTCTTTACAGTTCTCACTGAGTCTTTGTGCCAGTTAAATGCACAGAGAATGTAGGTCTTTGTGGCTGTTAGGTGCGTTCATTCTTCTTGAAGTGCTGGCTGTAAAGCCAACTTTATAGATTAAAGACTTCTAGCATAACGTAGGCACCTGTCGGTTTATGGAAGCCTAAAAATATCTCCCTGGATATAACATGTTTTTCAGCAACTTGGAGCATATGTACAGTTTTTTGATACCTTTTTGGCTTTTTTTTCCCTGTACTTGTCTGTCACCTCAGCTTGTTGTGCTAGCCGTAGTACAAATAATAAAGCACATGTAGTTCATTGGCTGGCTTATTAATATGCAGCGAGGGCTTGCCGTTAGCAGTTAATACTATAATATCTTTCCACTCGGCAGCAAGAAGTCAAGAGGCAGCACTATTGCCACCTGGAGAAGCTGATGACATGGGCTTCTTTACCGTTAACGAGCTGGGTGTGATAACAGGGGAGGGTGAGAGATCGTACTGGCTGTAAAAGATGAAAAGATGGAACCCTGTTTTGTCAAGAACTAAACGAAAAGTAATCTCTATGGTGTCAGGGGAAAACCAACTCTCCTGAGCTGAGATTTGCTTGTACCAGTGTAGATGACTGCTTGTCCTGATGTTGTCCAGGAGCTCCAACTTGGTCAAGAACTTAAATAGGGACTGCCAGACACAGTCCTTGCTTTAGGACATGTGTTGCACGGAGTCTGTGCTTGAGGATTAGTGTCTTACTGATGGCAAATGCTCTGGTGCAAGATATTGTGGAGCTCGAGATGAATGACGTGCATCATTGCTACATAGAGTCCTCCAGAGCTGAAGACTTGAGTGCGAATGTCCTGTTCTTGCCTTGCGACAGCAAAGGAAACCAGCACAGGTTTTAGTCCTGAGGCTTGAGCAGAAATTGTTCCTTGCGACCTCTCGACTCTGTCATGGCTCCATCACGAAACTGAACAAGTGCCTGAGTGCTTTTGGTCTTTTTCAGGATAAGGTCAAACTTGTGAGTTTCTCTGAACAAATGTGGTAAGAACTGATTACAGATGAGACTGAGGAATCTTAGCACCCCACACTTGGGTCTCATGCCTACAGGAGCACTGCTTTGGGTATCTCTGATTTCCCTTTCAGCCCCCCTTAATGACCTTCAGATTTCCATCCCTCTCTTAATTATGGTTGGAATTGGCCAATGGTTCAAAAACTGGTGGCGAGGGAGAGCAGGGTCACAGGCAGGCTGGTAACTAATATATTTACATAAGCCTTGTTTTCTTAAGAGATCCGGCTGAAAAGCCATCCCTATGTTGATATAACCTCTGCGGGTGTTTGGATGGGGTTAGCTCATACTTTAACTGCCGATTCATTCGAGAGCGTGTTTAGCTTTGTTGATGGGAACTATAGCAGGGGTTGCAGATAGCAAAGGTATTGGTTTGAAGCTTGGAGATGGGAGGGAAGAAACAGGAAGGAAATCTGAGCTCTTGTAGGTCAATCTTTTGGTTACATTGGCAGTAAATCAAGAACAGGAGGAGAAAAATTGTGCAACTAGAATCTGTGTATTTTTTTTACTGGCTTGCCACTTTCTATTTCTGGGAACCCCAAATGACCTGGCTTCCTGGACTAAAAACAGCAGTAACATATCCTTAATGATAGCCTTACTTTTACTTTTAAAGCCAGGCTCTGCTATATGCTGAAGATATTTTTTAACAAATGCCATAACCCATGCTGCAGTCTGAAAGGTGGTGGGACCTGGGACTGCATCCTGTGACACTTGAGGTGATGTTAATAAAATGAGTGATGGTGTTAGGGCTGCCTCTTCCACCCCGCAGCAGATCAGCCTTCGGTGCCTCTCCACACTCCCCCTCACCCTTGAGAAAAGCCTTGTGTAACTATTGTCAGCCCTTCTTCTTTCCCAGCAATGCCTCTGGAAAGAGTAAGGTGGTAATGGACAGCACGAGAGGCATTAAGCAGAGACACCAGCAGTCCAACTGTTCCAGATTTTCTCCTTTGCTTGGCTCTTGTGCTAAATATAATCTGTCCCCCAGACAGCTCAGAATCTTTTTTTTTAAATTATTTTTTTTATTTTTTTTTTCTTTCCCCCCCTGTTTTAATGCAGGCTGTACTGTGACTGGTTCTTACCTATGCCTAGCTTGTATTGCTGCAGGAACAAAATTATGAGCAGGAGCCATGAGTTGATATACCTGACACCCATTAAAATTGGTAGAAGAGTCCCTGCTGATTTCAGTAGAACCTCATCATGCGAAGAATTACTATGAGTTGCTAAGTAATTTTGTTATTTGGAAGAACAGAAGTTTGAGGATGTAAGAGCAAAGCACAGAGACTCTGAAGTGCTGCTGAGCATGAACTTGAGAAAAAAAGGGAACAGAGCAGGAGAACTTGCATACACACACCTTTCTGGCAAGGTTGAAAGAACATAAAGCTGTTGTTTGATGTCTTCTGTATTTGGGAGGAATGACACTTGTAAATTTTTTGTTGAATAAGCAAACCTGCATCCAGCCTACCAATGTCTTTCTCAGTGTTTTATTTTGCAGGGTCTTGAAAACTGGACTTCTGCTCTGAGACGTTTGGCTTTGGTCGAAAGCAGCACCGTTCTGTACAGTACCTGATAGTTTCTTAAATAGCTCCATACCTGTAATCTGTTTTGCTCGTCAGGAACAGTATGAGAGGCTTTTCCTCTAATCGACCCCTCCAGGAGAGTAAAATTTCAGGAGCAGCCTACAAAACACCATGTGGTGGCATGAGCTATGTGTCACCTGGATTTTTCAAAACATTGTCATCTCTCGGAAGTAAAATCGATTTCCCATCCTTTTTCTCTTATCTGCTGGGTGGCTGCAGCCTGCTGGATGATGCAGAAAAGAATTAAGATTCATTGCTGTATTTTTTCCTGTGCCTACAAATAATATACACATAGGCACGGGATTATATATTCATAGGTGTGAGGAAATCGTCTGAATATTTCAAATGAAATTAACATTTAAATATGAATGAAAAGTGATTACAATATCTAGTCCTACCTTAAGCATGTAGCTCTAGTTTCTCTTCCTCTGAACTTTTTGAAAGAATTCTAAAATGAAGCACCTATAAATACAAAGGATAATTGGATATTAAGTAGAAATAATTAAATTATATCCATTTCTGTTGAACCCCTGCCAGTGGATGAATATTTGGAGCTTTTGTGAATGTTGAAAAATCTGGAATAACTGAGGAAGTTTATAAATTCTTGATGATATTCCTGGACTCTAAAGACTCCACAGCAGTGAATTTACTTGAATCTGGATCTCTCTAGTGCCATATCGGAACTACCGAGTCAGGGTAAAGCACAAATTCATACTTACAAGGTTTTTGAGTCTTTTGCCTCTTACCAGTCATAATTTGTTGCCCAGCTTTCTGTATGCATCAGCAGAAGAAATAAATTTTAAGAAGGAATTTGAGTGAAGCTCAGAGTGAGTTCTGAGATTGGTTCTGCTCAGTACCCTATTGTAAGCGATGCCTGAGAGCACTTTCTCGCTTCTTTCTATTCTGCAGTTCAGAAATAAAGTGTTTGGAAGGAAAATGATTCAAATAGTCTTCCAGGTAATGTTGTTCACATCAGTTGGGCAGAGCTGGGAGGCTCTGCTCAGAAAGTACAATACAGGCTGAAATACCTATTGCCGTCGGAGGTCTGTCTGGGTCAGGGAAGGAAGGAAGAGCTTTTCTTCTGGGTGTATATGCATAGCCAGCTGAAAACTGTATGTTGCAGGATTTTCATTACTTTAAGTAGCAGGATAAACTTCTTTCTATTAACTGAGAGTTATATGATGCATGTGATCAAGGTTAGAGATTTTTTTAGGACAGGAGATTCTTGGGATCTCCAGAAAAAGGTGTTGGTGCTTCAAACTCTTGTCTTACAGGAAAAAAGGCCGGATAAGAGGTACCAAATGTTTTTGAGGATGATTTCAGTGATAGAGATGTCTTCATACCAGGGATTCTGCAAAGTTGATAATGAGTGGGGAAAACAGAAACAAATGAAATCAGAATAAGGATTTAAAAGAAAAAGAAGTCCGATGGCTCTTACATTTGACCGAATATTTATTCTTATCTTCTATGTGTAAGGAGAGCAGAGGGGAAATGCGGGCAGGAGGCTGCCTATTTTTCCTTCTGGCTGGAGGCAAGTTTGGCCACAGAATAGAGAATGGGAAGTAGGTTGGCAAACGCTGATTGCAGCCCTGACTGGGGAGTTCTTCTGGTGGCTGGGGGCAGGAAGTTCCTCAGCCCACGACTGCTGGATGACAGCAATGCGCCTTTGTTTCTAGCTGAGCAATTTGCTTGGTTGTACCACAGGCAGAATTTCTCAGATGAAATTTGCAGCTTCTGTGGGTGGAGAAGAATGTTTCAAAGGGCTAATGCTGGCTTGTGACTCTGGACAGAAGGAGGGTACTTCAGGCTACTGGGTGTATAATGGTCTCACTATATCTGTTGGCTTGTAGGGACCGGCCGTCATCGAGCTAGTTGGTACTCCTTTGCTCCTTTGCCAGATTTTCTTGAGCTCATATTAATTTAAGGTCTCTGGTTTTGAATGATCTCACATTTTTTTACATGATAGATCCTATTTACTATTTACTAGATTGTTGGTTTAATCTAAGCAGCCCTAATGTTCTTAATAGTTCCTTGATCTTTATTCCGCCTTTGAAGCGGAATCAATGCTAATGCTGTTGGATTGGAGATAACCTCCAAAGTATGGAAAAAGCCTTTGAGCCCATCCTGATCCTGACCATGCTGTGGTGGAGACGTCTCCGTTGGGCTGTGGTGAACACCAGAGCAGCTGACACAACGTCTCCTGGTGGTGACATGCCTTGAGGCGTAATCCAGCCAAAAGTGTCGCTGCTGGCAAGTTTAAGGAAGGAATCAGGGCACTGTTAAGGTATGTCAGATGGAGACCATGCTAGCTGTCCACTCTTTGACAGCCATGTTTTGAAAGCTCAAGGTCTGTTAGACCTTGAGCTGTTGGCTGGAAACTCCTAGAGAAGCATCCAAAAGCCTGCTCTTCCCATCTGCTCCTGCAAAGGTAAATGTGACAATTGGCTCTGGGAACAGACCTGGCTTCCTCCATAGCTTGAGATGAGTCTAACTCTACCCATTTTTCTTGGAGCTACATGGAGGAGCTGCATAGAACAGACAGCTAGTTGAGAGAGCACAGCCGGGTGATTCGAGATAACTTCTCGCAGTGAGCACAACGCACCTGTGACCTACAGGTTGTTCTACTTGTTGGCTTGTAAAGTGATGCAAGATACTACTTGTTCGTGTTAAATCCTGAGTGATTCAGGGCTGGGATCCTGAATGCTTGCTTTGTTTAGTTTAGTTTATTATTTTATTTTTATTTTTTATTTTAGTTTG
>NW_010137866.1:0-7288 GCF_000699245.1 Pterocles gutturalis
CTCTAACATTCTGTGATTCTGTGACCCAATGAGTAGATCTTCAAACTACAGGAGACTTTTTTTAATGCCTGATTTCATAATTTAGGCAAAAGATGGTCTGAAAAGCAAGTCCTTTGTCCTGATTTCTGCTTGTTCTCTTCCTTCCTTTTTTTGCTCCCTCATTTTTGTCCTGTCTCCCTTCCCCCAGACAACCATCTTGAACAAACACCTCCAGAGTCTGATGGATGGTTTGACTGCCAAAGTGTTCAGGACCTACAATGCCTCCATCACCCTGCAGGAACAGCTCAAAGCACTCACCAACTGTGAGTTACTAACAGTGTTGGTGGGACCACTTGTTGCTTTGTGGGGCTCAGAAATTGCCTCAGGGCCTCAGGTCCATCCATTGCCTCAGGGTCCCTAGAACTTCCTGCCTCTCCTTGGCAAGGTCATACACCATGTTGTAGGATGGTGTGCAACTTATGGAGTCATGCAGCAGGTTGGGAACCATGCCAAGTGGGAAATAGTTACCTGCTCAGCAATAGTCAAGATGGGAGTAATTTTTTTCCCCTTTCCTTGCATTGCGGGTTTATAATGCTTTTTATATATGGTTGGTTGCATTATTTTTGCCTGCCTTGGATACACAAGTGATGAGGCACAGTATCAGATTTAGTGATGCTCAAATGTTCTTCACCAATTTCCACAACCAGTATTGCTCTCCCCTGGGAAAGGATGGGAAAGGCAAACAACTTGCTGTTGCTCTGGTCTGTTCCTTGCCTTCTCCATCTCCTAGAAAGCAGAACAAATAGTGATGCTTCAATTTCTAGCTGAAGACAATGTTGCGGGAAAGCTGCTCTCCTACAACCGAGCTAACCGAGCTGTGGCCATCCTGTGCAACCATCAGAGGTCCCCACCAAAAACCTTTGAGAAGTCCATGCAAAACCTCCAGACTAAGGTGAGAAAGACCAAACTGAGAGCCCCCAGACCTGATCTCCCCTCTGATCTTCTTTTGTGTGGGACAAGGGAGAGTGAATATCCTGATGCCTGAAGAGGTCACATTGATCCAATGTGGCTTTTTAATCGGTGCAGAGACATCAGCAACCCAGGGGTGGAGAGGGATGAGGTAAGATCAAATGCTGGATGCAGAACACTTAGGTTTTGATCTCTGTCTTCAAACCAAACCAGGTGCCTTTTGCAATGGCACAGCTTTAACACTGTTGGCTCAGGACCAGGGAAATTGGTTTTCCCATCTGGCTGGCTGCAGGAAGACCAAAAGAAATTTCCATGAGCTATGGAAGTACCTCAAAATACCACTTTTAATTGTTCTCAGCTTTTGCTCACACTCTGCTAGTGGGCTCCAGCACTGTCATGAGCCAGTCAGTCTCAAGCCATTGCACAAGATGAACAGATAAAAGCTGCAAATGTTCCTGATCAATACTGTGAGGAACTTTCGCAAGATGCTAAGAAAAGCTTGAGCTCCAGTAGGTGCTTCAGGGGCAAGTTGTTAGGACTGGAGTAGGGCTAGTGAGAAATTGGAGCAGTGTGGCAAAGGAAAGGGAGAGAGGGAGACAGCTGAAACATCCAAGGAGGACGGGAGCATGGGCTCACTTTGTATTTACCTTCACAGATTGATGCCAAGAAGCAACAGGTGGAGGAAGCCCAGCAAGAGCTGAAAAAAGCCGAAGATGAATTCAAAGAAACTAAAGATGCCAAAGCAGAAGCGTGAGTGACTCTTCCTTACAATCTTCTTTTGCAGAGGGTCTATGGATGGGGATGGTGTGGTTCAACACCCTGTGTGCAGCTCATCAGAACTCACATGCCCTCGTTGGGTACCAGGTGCCTCCTGTCCCATGGTGACCTGGCAGATGGGTAGAGGTCTTGAGGATGGTTCCTTGCAACAGTAGGACTGTGAAGAGCTCCTTCAGGAGGATTTCTTTGTGATGGGGCACACCTGACTGAATACTGAGACTTCAACCCAAGCTGCTGACTTGGAATTAACCTATAGATGCCATGGTGCAAAGAATGCCTAGCTTGAGATTGGAGCTGGGGATCCACAGACTGGCCTTGATGCATGTTTTGCTTGTGGGATGCTTGAGTGGTGAATTGGGACATACCTGTGATCTATGCAGTAGCTATTGCATGAGGTCTGTCCAAATTTGCTCCTCCCTGATGGAGACCAATAGTGACTTTGTGCCCAGAGAGGAGAAGGCTGGAGGATAGAAACAAGGTTACATTTTATGTTTTACTCTGGAGTTTCTGGTTTTATGCTCACTTCTTGTGTTGCTGAGATGTACAGCAGGTTGTCAGAAAAAATAATTGTCTGTGGAGCCTGGATTTGAGGAGGTGGTCTTTGGGTGCTGGCTTTTGTGCTTGCCTCACTTTGTTGATAACAATTCTATTTTTTAAAAGTGTCTTATGAGGTCAATGTACTTGGGAAATGGGTTAGTGCTGAATGGCATCTTCTGCTTTGCCATTCTGAGGTATTTCTAGGCTCAAGCCTTATAAGACTAAAGGCAAGTGCAGAGGCTGCTCTGAGATGAAGCTTGGTGGCTTCCCATTGTGGTCCCAGGCAGCAGCAGACCAGAAATATTCTTTATCTTGCTTCTGCTCCTTCTTACCTTTAACATGGTGTCTGTGTTGCTCTTCCTCTACCCTCAGTAACGTGGAGAAGAAGAAGAAGCTATTGAAGCGGCTGGAAGAGCAGCTGTCCAAGTTGAACATCCAGGCCACGGATAAGGAGGAGAACAAGCAGATAGCTCTGGGCACATCCAAGCTGAATTACCTGGACCCCAGAATTACTATAGCTTGGTAAGTCTCGGTCATGCTATGGGACAAACATTCCTTTAGAGATCTGCAGATCACCTAGCACTGCCTGGGGAGGGGGATAAATACATGCTTGAGCCTTTGGGGGAAAGGTATACATTTTTTTCTGCCCAGAGAAACTCACCCAAGGTTTGGAGGAGGAGAAAATCCAAAGCTAAGGCTTCCCTTGCTCCAAATGACTGTTTGCAGGATGTTCCTTCTGGGTTTAGGGCAAGAAAGGGTCACTTTGCAGATCTTTATCAGCAGTGGCACTGTTGCAGTTTTACATAACAGCCGCTCAATCACCCTCTATTCTCCCGGGGCTGGGGGAGAGAATTAAAGGGAAAAGACCTGTGGGTTAAGAACAATTTAATAACTAAACTACAATAATATTGGAAATAATAACGATGATAATAGTAATATATACAAATCAGTGACACACAGTGATACTGCGCACCACCTGATGACCAAAGCTCAGCCCATTCCTGGCCAATGATCCCAGAGAAGGGAGAGTCACAAAATCTCAATCCCAGAATGGAGATAAGAGCCTGAGTGTCCAAGAGAACGAGAAGACCCTGAGAGAGGGGTGATCCAGAGAGAGACAACCCAGAGCAAGCGAGAACTTCTGTACAGAGCCTCAACTATATAGTGGGCATGCTGTGCAAGATATGGAATAGACCATTGGCCAATTTGGGTCTCAGTCCTAAACCTAAGATCAAATCCTGGGCTGGGAACTGGGGCTGTGCTCCCTCTCAGCTTCTCCTGCCCCTGCAGACACTGGCCCAGCAGAGAAGCTGAAAAGTCCTTGACTGTCCTGGCAGAAACTCCAACCATCAGTGTGTGATCAGCTTCTCCTCAGCATAAATCCAAACACAGCCTCTCGCTAGCTGCTGTGAAGAAAGTTAACTCTGTCCCAGCTGAAACCAGGACAGGCACAAAGTTAATTAAGGAGCTTGGGGATAAGGAGTTTGCATGGGTGAAAGATGCAGCATCCTGAGCGGAGATGACTGCTGTGGTGGGAGCAGAGTGGGATGGGTAGCATATCACCACTGCTGTCTTGTGGTCTGCACAGGTGCAAGAAGTTTGGTGTGCCCATTGAGAAGGTCTACAACAAGACGCACAGGGAGAAGTTTGCCTGGGCGATCGACATGGCCGATGAGAACTTTGAATTCTGAGAGAGTGCCTTTCATGTGACATCATGCTCATTTGGTGCTGTTGGAAAGTTTGGTGGTTTTTTACATGCTGCTGCATGCAGTTGCAGCAGTATGCCTGGTAGGGGGTTTGTCTAATGAAATAGTTTGATATGGGTATTTTGTGCCTTTTTTTGTATACAAAAGAAAACACATAATTTCTAGTTGAAACAGGTATTGCTGACTTGTGACACTCATTCTGACTATAGTGACTTTGATGTGAACTTTTAGTTCCTCTTCAGAGTTGCCAAGCACTTTGGATCTTTTCTTTCTTCCTCCTGGAGTCTGAGAAGAAGATTGAATGAGAGCCTTAATTGTGCTGATAAACAAGATTAGATCTAATCTGTTTCCTTCATAAAGTGGAGCTGTGCTGCCCTTTTCAGACTCTGAATTGGCCTTGATGGGGAAACATAAAGCAATGACAGCAGTGAAACAGGCATCTGCAGTGTAAGACCTGGGCTTGGGTCAGAAATGCACTGGGAGGGGGGAAAAATATATATATTATATATGAGTTTTAAATATCAGGGTATTTTGTGCTCTTTTACCTCCAGGAGAGGCGAAAATTGTGCAATTGCACAAACATAAACAAAATGGAAGAAAAATGTTGTGGGAGGGACTGAATGTCATAGCAGGAGAAGGAGGGAGGGGAAGATGCTGGTTTAAAAAGCAGGTTTTGCATTGGAGGGATGAAATTCATCTTGGCATGAGCAAATTGTACTTTATCAGCCCTGGTGATTTTTAAACCTTGGTCTGGGAGAGGACATCTCATTTGGGGCCATACTTTTTTTTTTCTCCCACACACTTTGGCTCAGCTCACTTTATCTATAGCAGAAATTAAAACTGTCCAGCCACAGATTTAGCGATGCTTGTGGTGGGGCTGGACCAGGTTCCAGTAGGATGTGAGCATGCTGGGGAGTGGGTACCAATCTTGCTGGAGCTGTGCCTGTGTTGGAATGACAGCTTTGTTGCCAGGCTGCATCCTCTCCAGTTTGCTGCTGCCTGGCACGGAGCAGCCAGGGAGCAACTGCTGGTGCTTGCTGCCTAATTGGCTGCTTTTCAGAAGGAAAAAAAAAGTGATATCAGCATGTACCTGGCAACACTTAGCTTACATACCAGTGAATCTCAGGTGTAAGCAAGCTGTTGCATTGGCAGCAAAGCCTTTTGGCATCTCAGGGATGATATTCAGGTCGCTATAGTCCAAAGCTCTCAGTGCTTCCCATGTGTTCATTTACAGACACTTGTTCTTGTGTTCAAACTATTGTTGTTTTGGTTGGAAGTCAGGTGTTTGAAATGCATTTCATTAAAACCTGAAGTGTTGGGTTTTTTTTCTGAACATCAGTGACAGGATGCTTTTTGCAACTCATCCAAGATGTGGTTCTGCTGTGAGCTGATGTGCAGAGCTTGGACCCAGGGCTCAGTCTCTATAACGGGGTCTGTGTATGTTCAGTTGTCTGCAGTGGATTAAGCTTGATAGGAAATCCTTTGCCTAAAGCAAAGAGCCTTCCTGCAGATCTCAAAAACCATTTGTGCTTGGTCCATAAGGGCCTGTATGCAAAACTGAGACACCAAAATAGAATTGTTACATGATAGCAGAGTCATGACAAATGTAAGGGGAAAATGCACAGGTGAAGCCAATGTTTTATCTCATATCCACATTGGAGTGTGCTCCACCACTTGACTGTGACATGACAGCTTGTGAAACTTTAATTGGACTGTCTCTCTAAGCCCCAAGAGCTTGTGTTGGTTTTAATGAGTCAACTGATGCCTAAAACAAGCCTGAATGATGGCAAGATTATTTTTTTTTCTGGCAAAGGTAGACCAGTTATCAGCTGCATGAGCTGCTAAACATGCCTTGACTTGTGTTGGATTTGTACCTCTGAGACAGAAGTAACCAGTTTGGTCCCAATGGATGGAGATGTTTTTTTTTCTGCCCACCCTTGTAAGTGCAAAAGAGGTTAAAGTGAATATTCGTCACTAACTGTGATGGAAAGTTTGTTCCACCTCAAATAAGGGAGTAATTCTAGCCAAGACCCTGGTGAGACAGTGCTCCTGTTTTCCAGGAGCAAGATGCAATTGTATGAGCACTGTGGGTGCTTCCATTGAACCAATAGATTTTTAAGTATTTCCTAGAGGAAAAAGTGTCTCAAGCACCCTGTGAGAGAAAGAGCTGCATTAGTAAGAACAGCTGCTGGGGGAGCAGTAGAAAAATCCACCTAGAAAGCAAATCCTACAGCAGCTTCGGGGGGAAAGCAGTAACTTGGTCGAGCCTTTCCTCCAGGAGGTTCCTGTCAGTGCTGTGATCTGCTTCTGGGTTAATGGGGTGGAAAGGCTGGATAATTCCTTTCCCACATGGTCCTGTCCATCCTCATTCTGTTTTTGCTGGGGTGGTGGATCCACAAAGTGGGGTGCTGGCAATATTTCATGCTTACAGGGCTGTGGTTTCCTCAACAGCTCCCTTGTGTCTATCAAAGCATCCTGTTTATCTCCAAAAGGCCGTGCTTGGAGCAAAGTTGATGTGGTTCAACTCCAGTGAGAGCTCAGATAACGAATCTGGAGGCTTTATGTTTGCATCTTGTGCTGCAGATGAGGAGGACCAGGCTGGCAGATGGCTTCTGTGCAATACCGAAGGACTCGTTGGCCATGCTCGGATGTTCTGGATGTCAGGGCTGCAAAGACCTGCCAGTGTCAGCTAAATAGTAATTAATGGTAATTCTCTAGGAGCATAAATGAAGCATCCTTTCCCCAAAGGGTGTTACCCTGGGTTGTGTTGCCCTATAAACCAGTTCTATGGGGTTTGACCACTTCTGTCAAAAAGCTTAGTGAAACCAAGGTTGGAAATCCAAATACATGGGAGGTATGAAGCAAAAGCAAGGTGGAAAGTTCATGTGTTTTGCCATGTATCAAATAACTCATCCTGGGGTGAGTAACACAATGTGTCTGAAACAACTAAGCTTTAGAGAGATGATGATAAGTCTGGGGAGTGTCCTCCTGGCCCTTGGCCACAAGCAAGTGAGATACAGGTTGGAGAAGTTGAGTTACTCTTGACATTACAGTGGCATGAAGCACAGTCTGGCCTAATGCCCAATCTCACAGGGATTTTCCACTGCTCAGAACCTTGTGGAACAGGATCATGCCCCTACTGCAGACATCTCTGAGAGTAGGATCCCTCTCCCAGACAAGCCATTTGGGGTTATTTGGCGACCCCAAGCAATACTGACATACTCAGGTGAACTCTGCCTCCCTTAGCCCTTCCAGGGCTGTTTTCAACTCAGCTTCAGGTGGGCCAAGGCAAATGTCATGAAACTTAACAAGGCCAAGTG
>NW_010137867.1:0-31785 GCF_000699245.1 Pterocles gutturalis
GTGGTGGTCCTGACACCAAGACAGCAGTGTAGGGATCCACTTCCTCAGCTTCCTCTAGTTTGAATTAACTTTACAGAATCTTCAAATACAGATCCTCTGGTCTCCTTTTCTACTAGCTACGAATTTATTGAAGTGATACAGGTCTGGAAAAACTGGACTTGTGAACTGGTGTACCTTGAAAGGAAGGAAAAGCACGTGGCTTAATCCTAGAAAGAGCGACTGTTGTGGGACTATGGTTTTAAAGGGAGAGAAAGGCACTGTGAAATAGCACAGCTGAAACATTGAAGAAGTTGTTTGCAAGTGTTCTTCAAGTTACACGAACTGTTAATAAGGCAAATGGTTAACACTCTGATCTCCCCTCCACAAATGCATGTGATATTGTGTGAACCTATTCTGTGTGTCCTCTAAGATGTTACAATCCTGTTACCGACAAAATGGCAGCTGTGTCTTTTAAAGGCAGACTCCCAGAAAGGTGGTGCATCTGAAGGTGGGAGCATGTATGTTGCATGTATCTATACACCATAATATTGGTTTATTCCTTTATAATAGTCAGTGCCTACATGTTTGTTCAAAAATGTGTGTAAACACTTTGAAAATATTTTGTAATATTTAAGAAGTCTTTGTAACTTTCCGGAACATAATAACCCTGACTAAGGTTCAGAGCAACTTAAAATGTTTTCAGTATTTTGCCACTGCTAGAATAGGTCAACCGCACTTTTTTTTCCTATACAGACTTTTCTCTTAACTGTCTGAACAATTATTATAACAACCGGAGTTCTCATATTTGCCTCTGTGTTCCCTACCTTTATGTTTCCTTTCCAGTAAGCTCTCTTCAGAGATAATTAGAAATATGAATAGCACTTATAGTTCAGTCTCTTTTCTAAGAACATTCCATTAATTCATTTTGTTTGTATCTACTCATGCCATTTGTGCACTCTACTGCTGTTTGCTTTATTACTCCTCTGAATATCACTCTGCAGGCTTTGGAGATTTCTTTCTCCTGTATGATGCAAGGCCACTTAGTATGCATTCCCTTTCCTTGTCCTTGGGTTTTTTAATCTTGCTTTTTTTTCTACATATAAGCCACTTATCTAAAATGTCTGAATACATTTTTTCGAACACAACACATGCTCTAACAGTTATATCTACCTTATGCTCTGAAAAAAACAATGAAAATAAATAATCTGGTTAAAAAAAGGAAAAAAAACAGTCTATTTTTATGTATAGAGGAAACAGTATGGTTAAAATAGTCTGAAAAAGTAAAATCACAATTCTGATATTTTAATCTGAAGCTCTTACATTTTGGTGGAATCAAAATGAGAAGGCTCATTACTAAAGCATTTAAAGTTCTGCAGTTTTTACTGTTTTATTTCACAGACTTTGTAGGAATGGCACTGAAATTATTAGTATTTACACATATCACAGATTATTCTTTGCTAGCACTGAATCTAAATTCCAGTTTATCTCCAATTTAGGTAAAATTTGACGGGCGAGATAGAAGAGGACCAGCTGGAGGAACCACCTCTCATACAAATGTTTAACAAATTCACATTAGCCATATTATATCGAGTATAATTTTGAACTCACTCCTTTTCCACACCAGCATTGATTTTAAATGCCTTCTGCTGCAGTTTTCTTCCTAAAATGTACCACTCCTGAATGACACATTTTGGAAGCTTCGTGGGACATCCCACTGGTACTAATTGGACTGGATGGATACCAGTTCAAATTCCCATAAAGCTTAACAACAGATTCTGAAAGAATCCAGTTACTTTCAGAAAGCTTTCCAATACAGAGGACACTTGTAATAGGCAGCTCATGAGCTGTACAGAAAGCCCACTCAAAAGCTCCAGTGAAATTCTGTCTCACCAGTTATTTCTTGTCAATAGAAAGAAAACAGGGGAAAATCCATCTCTGTTCCAGAAATTTATTCTGAAGTATTGTTTGCTTTGAAAGTCCAGACGCCCTCAAGTAAGCAAATAAAATAAAAAATAATTTCTACTGCAACTATCAGTTTAGCACGTGATGAATCAACATATATTAGAACTGCAGATCAACTCTTTTTGAATTTGTTGTGTCAGTCCTAAAACCTTTGGAAACTCAAAATATCTAATGTCTTTTCAAACACTGCATGTTAAAACCTGTAGAGAAGAGATATTCTGTTTGGTCCATTTGGTTTGTAGTGAAGGGAACATCGAGCTAACTAACTTTAAATCTAGGTGGAGTTTAAAGATATAGAGGGTGGGTCTGCGTCAGTGATCCAGACAGAACTCTTTTCACTCCAAAAAAGAGCGCAAGGTTGAGGATACCATCACGAGAACGAGAGGAAGGGAATATCTTGCACTTGTGGGAACTCTTTGCATCAAAACAGCTATGTGCTTACACACTGAGAGGAAAGGGCAGCATGCTGACACCTACGCTAGCTACCTCTATGTATGCAGTCAGTCCTTCTGGTTATAACCCATGAATAGTACCAAGCCTTTGGTTTAGCCTGAAAGCTTACTAGATGGGCAAGAATCATATTAGCTTTTGCATAAGAACTTTATTGCCTTTCCTAGTTAATATAGAGCAACTCTCACGATCTTCTTTTTTGTGACTTTAACCAAACCCTTGCCGATTATGTCTCTGTTAAAAAAAAAAAAAAGAAAACAGGGCCAGAGGATGATCTTCAGCACTAACCTGTGATTGTTTTGACTACTTAATTCTTAGTGTCATCAGTGGTACAGTTTTAGCTGTGCCAAATAGCGTTCTCTCAAATTTTATCTGAGCACAAACTGGAGAGAGTAGATGCCAAGGAACACTCCCAAAAGACATTATGGACATCACTGGTCCATGTTTGGGTGCCTCTGCTCTGTTTAGTTCTCTAGCACTAGCTCAGCAAGCTTTGAATCCTCAGACTCCCCCACAAATTTTTATGCTACACTGCAGATCTTCATTTAATCTCAGAGTCAGCTGTAGGATTTTTTCCAGAGATTTTGAACTGATAAAAATAGATGAAAAGTAACAATCAGGTCTCCTTGCCATCAATGTACCACATAAGGCCTAGAAAATATCTGTAGCCAAGGGCTATGCTGTGCAGAGGTGGCTGTGCTGTGCTGCTTGGCATCAGGGCCAGAGAATGGTTCCTTGCTCTGTTTAGTTTACTAATATCTATGTGCCAACACCTGCTGGTCTTCTGGGCACCTAAACGAACATTTGCTGTGTGCCAGCTCTCTGAAGTGGAAAAAAGTGTTCAGCAAGATCCCAGATCACTCCTTAGTGCAAAACAGAGGGATTTTGTGTTGTCCCTTTCTGATTTTCCTTTCTGGCACCTATAAGACATAACTGTAGTTTCTGGCACTCTGTATGGTAATCTTTCCTGTGAAACACCTTACCTTCCCTCCTGATGTCATTTACTATCAAGCATAAATAATTGGTGTTTTTAGTTTTAAAATATTTATCTTAAACTATAACAGAGCCAGTACACAGTCTGACACATCCAATCAACTCACAGAGGGCTCCATCTTTTCTAGAGGCTCTGAGGCCTTCTGTTACCATTCTGCTGCCCATTTAGCAAGAAGCGCCAAATTGAACTCTCCACTCCTAAATACTTCACAGACTTATCAGCAGTCTTGGGAGAGGGGATAGAAATCTAGATGCAGTTTTCCACAAAGATGCATAGCCCATACTCTTGGTGAAAGTAGCATTTTTGTTTTTCATTTCAGTTGCCTTTTATCTGAATAAATCATCACTTGTGCACAAAGTGAATGTCGCGGTTTAACCCCAGCCAACCATGAGCACCACACAGCCACTCATTCTGCCCCTGTGGGATGGGGGAGAGAATTGGAAGGGTAAAAGTGTGAACCCACATGGGCTGAGATAAAGACAACAGAGAAAGCCAAAGCCGTGCACACAAGCAAAGCAAAATAAGGAATTCATTCACTGCTTCCCATCTGCAGGCAGGTGTTCAGCCATCCCCAGGAAAGCAGGGCTCCATCACATGTAATGATATCCTGGGAGGACAGATCCCCCCCCTTCCTCCTTCCCACCCAGCTTCTACTGCTGAGCATGATGTCATATGGTATGGTATATCCCTTTGGTCAGTCAGGGTCAGTTGACAGAGCTGTGGCCCCTCCCAGCTTCTTTTGCACCCCCAGCCTACTTGCTGGTGGGGTCGTGTGAGAAGCAGAAAAGGTTTGACGCCGTGTAAGTACTGTTCTGTAATAGCTAAAAAGTTGGTGTGGTAGCAACACTATTTTCATCACAAATTCAAAACAGCACCATACAAGCTGCGATGAAGAAAATAACTCTATACCAGCCAAAACCAGTACAGTCAATTAGCTGTCCTACTAAGCCTGAATGCCTGATACCTGGGGCAAGCTCCTAGGAAATGGGAACAGAAACATCAATCCTTTGAAGTGGTAAAACAATTTAAGCACTATGTACAGCATGCTGGTTTTAATATAGTACCTTTCATGAGCTTCCTGGGGAAACTTAGAAGCAGACTCAATTTGTGGAGAACAACAGATCTTACAGAAGAAATGTACGTGAAGACTTGAGGCTTGCAGAGAAAAAAGACTGGGGTTTGGGCATCTTTAACATAGAATTAGGTGGTTGAAGGTTTGTCTGGGGGTCTGAGGATTTAAATCACACTACGATCACATTACAACTTTGCTTAAATTCTGGTTAAGGGACTAAACATAAGAAAACATTTAGGTACCTAAGTTCCTTTATGATGGACAGTAACATGACAGGCCGAAAGGGTATTCAAAGAGAAAGGCAAAGACAGTCTCTATTGTTGTTTCATACTGAAGAATGCAGACACTATGAAAATTAGCCAGATAATATTTGTGGAGCATTTGGTTTAGGATAAAATTCAGTAATGCACACTGAACTACCAGAACTGCAGTCTTGTTTATGGGTTAAGAAGAATGAACTGGGCTGGTGATGCATTTTCATGGGGAAAAAAAAAAAAATTCAGAGCTATTCATGAGAGAGCAGAGAGCAGGGATTTTAAATTTGTGTGTACTTCTAGAAGTAAGTTATGGAACCATCACTATGCAATTAACGTTTACCAGTAGTGAAGTTGTTCAGGACAATTAGTTAACAAGGAAATAAAAGTGTATGGGATGGAAAAATCAGTGACCTGTCTTTTCTGAGCCATACATCCAACCACAATGGGAAATTTAAATGCCAAAGTGGTTTCCTTCTTGGTTTTAGCTCCTTTTTCATGTCTGTGTTATTGATAGATGCTCCACTCCTAATCATAATTTTGCATCTTTGGTAGTAGTTCCAAAAAATCATCTGTTACAAAGTTAATACACATAAAAGGACTATATAATTTTCTTCTGAGAATTCATTATTTGAGTTACCCAAATCTTGAATGGTAAATAGCATTTCTAGCAAAATGGTATTTCTACAGTGTAATAGGAGATGCACCAGAGGACAAAAAGTTAATAACTGTTACCTTTTAATTAATAAGTCTGAATTAAATAGTGTTTAAGATTCTACTCATCTAACAGAGTTTTGTTCTTGTCAAGCTCACATTGGCTGTAGGTAATAGCTAGTTTAGATATATTATGGTCTTACACATGCTATGAATGCTATAAATACCAAAGGCACACATAATAAACTTTTTCCCAAATGGAAATATTCCCACAGGTTTCAGTGAAAGCTGCATTAAGTTTCAAAATAAGGAGGCAAAAATGTGTATATATTTTTTGTCCTTTTTCTCTTGTGTCAGCATGTAATCCGTTAGATTCACACTGATTTCCATTTACTACAGCTTCCTTGCTTGCAGATCTATTTGATTGAGGTTTGTAAAGTGTAACATGGTGTGTGGACCAATGACAAAAATTGAAAAAGAATCACATAATTCTACATTGTTTCTTTGAAGTCAATTCCCCAGCAGATAGTTTAATACAGACCTCCGACGTTTTGTGTATTAGATGCTCTTGGTTAATTTTGTATTATTTGTAACAGTCTCAAAACAAGATTTAAATACAAAAATATGTTTACTAAAATATGTTGAAACCCTTTTGTGATCTGTTATATCATGTCTTCACTCTTCTGTTGTTACACAGTCTGGATGTTTAGACTCCTAAGTGATTTTTTTAAATGATATTTCCATTACATATGCCTTTTACAATGTCTTTGTCAGAGAGAAAATTCATCGTTCCTGAGCATATTGTCAGGATGTTCCTGCGTGTGTATAAAAATCTTAACAACTTTGAACATCATGCTACTTGTATTCCACTTGATTTCTTACACATATGCTTTCATTTCATAGCTGGAATTTAGCACTATTCCTTAGGCTGCAATCTGCATTGTTGAGGACTGCAGTCATTCATTAATGTACACCCTGTGAATTTATAAAAAAAGATGATGCATGCTATATAAAAGTTAAGAGGAGATCAGCAGTGTTCTTTAGGTCTCATTCTGACTGCCAATAAATATACATTTTCTCTCCTAAATAAATGTGTGGAGATAATTTTAGAATTGTATTGTGAATGCTCTCATAGCAGTAGTCACTAAAAGTTGTATCCATAATCTGTATAATATCTTACGTTTACCAATACATACCACAGTAAGTGCTGCAAAAGATGCATATGATGACAATGGAGGTTATGTGCATTCCCTTACTAGCACCCAGGATGCACGTGCCAGCTGAAGTGAGTTATGGGCTCCCAGACCCCTCACTGCCCCTGATATCCCAGCATCAGGAGTGCACTGGGGTTGTCTCTGGCCTGCCTGCACAGGTTTCCTCCTTGTGAAAGCAAGGTGGATGTGCATGGTGTCTCAATGTCTGAGATATATGCATGGGGATTTCATGTGAAAAAGTTTCTGTGGGCAGCTTGTACTCATTTGCAGCAGTAGCCAGGAGTCGGGAAGGGTAACCAATAGTACTGCACATGGTGTTAACCACCTGTGCTTGTGCAGCTCCCTTGGACCCTTTCTGTCAAGATCCTACCACTCCTACCACTTTCAATTTTACCACTTTTAGGGTGGGATTCAGTTGATTATGCATGGCACTTAGTGCTACTTAAGATACATAAACTACCTCACCTGGCCTCCAGCTGCTACTCAGAAGACTGGGAACACCTGTAAACTCTCTGGTTTACCTGCCAGTTTTGTGCAGACATCTAGGACACCCCAATGCATCCCAGACGGAACTAAGGGTCCATATTCGACAACTGAATTGAACCATGGCTCTCCACTGATTACTCTGGTGTCTATATGCAGATATTCTTATCTAAGTATCTATATTTAGGTGTCTTAATCTCAAGCAAATTCTGCCTGAGTTCTACACACACATGAAGAAACAATAACCTAAAATAGCTGGCATATTAAGAAGGTAGTCTATCCTAGTCTGAGGGAATATCACTGAAATGAAACATAATTTATCTAATACAAATAATGTAAAATGTAGGGAGAAAAAAAGACAAACTTTTGTGTGAATTGTGTGTTTCTCTTTATAGTTACTTTTTAATACTGTGAAGCCTCATTATGTTTGGGCTTCAACAACATTGCAACTTCAAACACAAAACCTCATCCTGCAATGATTATTTTGGGACATATTCAGTCTGTATGTTGCAAGTGCAACATGCAGTGAAGAGACTGCAGAGTGATGCTGATAATGTTACCCAGGTAGCACAGCTACAAGGGATCAAATGAAGTTTGATACTATTGCATGGTAGCTCCGCTCAACATTTTCTACATCTATGCAACTTGGGTTTACATCGCTGCACATTTGCATCCATCAATGCATTGTTAGTGCTAAGTAGGTACACTCTGAATGATTTTGTCGGATAGGTCAATACATCACTACTATTAAGTGACTTTTGTGGAATGCAGATTCATGTAAAGAAAATGAGGGTACCCAAATCTGGCTTCTGATGTACATCTTGTCAGAGGACCATTATACTTCAGTATGCTTAATAAATTATGTGATTTATTTGCAGTTTGTATATTCCTCTTTTTCTGTGTAATCTTTTGGGTAGCTAAAAGCTTGATGTTCTTTGAATTTGATGAATGCCTTGCCAAGAATACTGCGACTACTCTTACACTATGTATATGATTCCTTTCATGTATTCCATATAGATAAACTACAGATGTTTTTTAAAACATGCTCTATTTTTTTTTGTTTGTGGTGAGCTTGAAAAATTAATTTATGGCTAATAAGAAATGCAAAAATAAAATTCAAACCACATGGTAAATAAAATGTAATGACTTGAGATGTACTAACTGCTCTCAGCCTGCGGCAGATTACCATCATCAATCAGTGGCCTTGTTCAAGCTGAGGATGCTCTGTTCTGAGAGATGGAGTTGCTGACAGGCATTTTTAATAATGTTTTAGGAAGATGAGGCAGAATATTGGTGTGACGTGGTAAAGCTGGATGGACTCCTCTGTTTCAGTAGTGCAAAGAAATTGTTGGTGTGGATGAGTACATTTCTGTACATGTTCTGGTTTTGTCTCGTAACACTATCATCTCCTTAAACTACTTTGCTGCATTAAAACTATGTTGTAAAGTGGAAGTAAATTCTGTATGTTGGTGAAAAACCTTTTTAATGCTTTTCCAGATGTTAAAGGAACCAGATTAGGTTGTTTTCCTTTAGTCTCACCTTTAGATTTGCTGAGACAATAGATTTGCAAAAATGTACGTAGGTTTGCAAAGCCAAGGCATAGATGTAAGCTTATATATGTGCTCATTGCCAAATTTGATACATATCAGCCCTTATCTTGGCAGACACTCTGAATTTGAGCTGGAGACTTTAGACAGAGTAGTATGGGTTTCTGTTATACAAATGAAACTGTTACTAGAATCAGATCTGTAGCCACAACTTATGAAAAGCTATATAGTAGGGTACAAATCAAAATTCTACACCTATAATCTAAAGAAACTCCCCCAAAAGCTGTGCTTGAGTGAAGACTCCAAGTGTGGGATTCAGCTACATCCTTTGAAAACCTACCAGTGGCTGTCTTGGTCTGGAGCTGAAAAGCAAGCCAAACAGCAGTCTCTGACAAAGAGATTGCACCTGTGCTCATGTTCTTATTCTGACTTTGATATTTATGGTGGGACTTTTTTCCATTTACATTTTGCCATTTGTGTTATATCTGTCTGTAACCATAATCTTAAATTATTTTTAACTTAAATATTATTTAATAATCATCTGATTTGAGTAAAATTAAAAATCATCAACACGTTTTTCTTTTTTCATGGTTTTCTGATTGCTATGTAATATTTATGAAAGATTATTTTAAGCTCTTTATGTTTTCTGTCCTGTACACAAGTAATTTAGTTAATCTATTCTGTATGAATTCTTTTTTTTTTTTTTTTCCAAATGATCTGTGCTTTAGCATATGTGAAAGAAGGAGTTGGAACTTGCCATGAAAAGCATGTTTTCTTCAGATTTCACAGTAAAGAAATTCAGAGATAAATTTCTGATAGATCTCTAACTTCTTGAGGCTGTTATCTTGTCCTTACAAAAAAAAAAAAAAAAAGTAGTGTTAGTCTTATGTACTATTTCACTGAATGAGATTTGGATGTGAAATTTCATGTATCATGGTATGCACAGACTTAAAACTCCTTCCTGCAGATTCTCATAACTAAACCTGAATATTAGCTCTGGTGGTTTTCTTGAAAGATTATTCATTACCACTTCTTATCTTTCAAAAGTGACATTATCAATCACTTCACTGTAAATGTCAGTTAGGCATAAGTAGGTAGATCTACCTCCCATCCCGATTACAGATAAAAATTGTTGTTAATAGTCTCGGTAATTGACTGGGCTACAAGAAGTTTCTAATACATTGTGTATACTATGTATTATCATGGTGGAGAAGACTCTACTGTCAGTTTATCATGTTTGTATACTTTAAATACTGAAATTATGTAACAATTGTACTCCATAGTTACAAGATGTAGAAGGATACCACTGTAATATCTGTCTATATTCCTATAGGGAAAAAAAAAGTTTTAAATGTTTTTAAATTTTAAAGAATTTCAAATTTATTTGTTTCTGTGCTAGGATCCTATCTCTACACCCCACCCCACCCACCCCACTCACAATTTTTCATCTGTCCTGACTGAAAATGCTACTAAAACGATGTACCGTACTGGCTAGCTGAATGATTTTGATGTAAGGTTTCACCGACCGCATCTTTGAGGTTCAAGTTGATGAGAAATCTCATATTCATAAGTAAGTCTAAATATAAATTCCATTCTGTTCTGTAATATCTTTTTACCTGCCATTATTGGCAATTAGACTGAGAATGATAGTCAGGTAAAATACGTATTGACATACTAATCAATACTAGTGCCATAAGAGGATTTATAGGCAGTCAGAAGTGAGAGAGAAATCATTTCAGTGAAATGGGTTTTTTAGTTTGCAGATCTTAACTTCAGGACAGAGACTTGGAGGGGTGATTTTAAGCAGAACAAGGAAGGCTTTATCAAAAAGATAACACAACCTGAACTTCTGCTCCTAGCTAAGCTTCATGCTGTTTCTGAGAAAATTTTTTCCGGGCTATAAATATCTATCACTTGGTAATCTGATAAAATTGGAAAAGACTATACTCAGGTTGCTGAAAGAGACAGGAGAAAGGTAGGTAAAAATATTGATATGAAATCTCTATGGCAAAGGCAAGGTCTGGAAAACTAATTTGTTAATTCCTTCATTTTGCCTTTTTAAAGTGAACATTATGTTTAATAGTTTAATGTTAATTATAGGAAAAATATAGGTTATGTTTGATGGATTTCAGTGAAATTAAGAGTTAATATATGAAAGGGCAAGTTCTGATAGAGACTGATAACCAAGTTGTTGAGACCTCCCACGTTTTATTTGTCTCACCTGGACAAGAGCTGCAGTTTAGTCAGAATAATTCATTAGAACAACTTCCAACTCATTATATAAGCCTTGAAGAAAGCACTATAACTGTATTTTACAAAGGTTCATTCCTGCAAACACAAGTAATCTTACATATTTAAGAACCTGTGCAATTTTAACAGAAAAGATCAACAGAAGTGTAAGCAATACCAAGGCAAACTACAGTTCCCTTCCTCTGGTAGCCCTGGGAAGATGCTGTGCTTTTCCTGTGACACAGTAACAGAAATACACGGTGTTTTTGTGCACACAATGTACCTGAACATGATTCTGCCACAACGATGTGGTTTTTTTTTTTTCCAAGTCAACAGCTTTACTTATAATAAGAACGTAGGCTCTTCAAGGTCTGCTGTCTGACTTTTTGAGCCATCTGAATGATTTCAGGTAACATGAAAGAGCACTTCTGAAGGAAAAAAATCCCAATGTTTAACACATACAACCTTATATCTACTTCAAGTGTTGCAGAATTAGTGAAAAACATGCATAATAAATTAAATAAACACTGCATGCACTCAACCAGAAAGAAGTACAGAAAATGTTCAGTTTTAAAATTTACACACATATTTTCAGAATAAAAAGGTCCTTATAAAAATAATGGTGCTGTAGCTAGAAACAAGCTAGAATAATCACAGCTGCCATAATAGTTCATATTGAAGTCAATATTTTTAAACTTCCAACTTATAAAGTAAGATTTCTCAGTATTCATTTTGTTTAGCTAGCAACTAACCCACTACTGCTACAGTTAAATCTTGGCATGATAAGAACCATAATTTTTACTGGTATAATTTTTGGATTGTGCTAAACACTTCTTTATGTACACATTTACAGGTAAAAGAAATGGTAAGTCATAAACGAATGAAGAATAAAAAATTCTTTATCTCAGACAGTCAGCACCTGTATATGTTGCACAAGTTGTTAAGCCATATGATGGCAGTTAAGTGCTGAATTTGGAATTAAGTGGATCCCTTCATGTGTGTTTTAGAAATTGCTTCAAGATCCTTTAAAATTCATCTGATGCATTCTCTAAACCAAAATTATCTCCAGATATGTACAGTGGGCTTTTCTGCAAAATTTGCAGTTCATTGCTTCTTGCTTAACTCTGTCATGTCTGTGGGTGCCTGAACAAGGTTTATTTTTTTGTCTGTCACAGAATAATTCAGTACCTCAAGAATGTGTCTCACTGAATAATGAGTTAATGCAAAACTACTAACACTGTGGATCCGTCATTGAGTAAGATTATTATTTGCGTGATTTTTTGCCTGAAATTTACTTTTTTGGTCCCTTGTAAATTTTTAGTAATTTTAATGCTTTTGGAAAATAAATGTATAGGAAGCCTTGGCTACTTATATCTTAAAATTTTATCATCTGAATCAAGGCATGCACAACCTTAACATCAGCAAATCTCTTTGACTTTCCATTGAACAGTCTGTGTGAGAATCTATTATATCAAAATAGGGATCATATAACTGCTTTCTAGTTTTTTTTTCAATATCCTTAATTCTACTGTCTGAAATGCATACATCTTACAATTAATTTAGACTGAGATATAGACTTCAGTTGTTTATGTGTGGTCAAATATAACTACTTTTGTACTTTGACATTTTTGTTCAGAATTAGTTGTCTGAAGTCTTGTTCCCCTGGTTTATTTGATTGTGTCTTCTTTAGCCATCTCAGCCTTTCATGACTAAGATGGTCTGATTCTCTTGTTTTTGATGGGAATCTCATACTATTACAACCTTGAGCTATTATTTCTTTTCACTCTATAGGGTTTTTCCATTAGATCTGCTCTTTAACTGGTTGCCTATTTACATTTGGGCAAAATGTAAATAAATAAATTCAAACATGTGTAAATACCATATACAAAATTTACACTTGGGAAGTTCTCACCAATGGCTGCTACCTAACTGGAAGCATCTAGCATAGTATTCAATTCACCATCACTTGATGATTACGATTCAGTTTGTCAGGACTTTGGGGGCAGCACCAGGCCTCACTGTCCCAGCCCAGCATCCACTTGGGCTCCCCACCCTACCCATGGCCCAGGACTCCATGTCACCCCCAAGCACTGTCAGACCCTGCCCTAGTGATGCCATAACAGGGCCAATCTCCAGCTCCCCACAGCCTTGCCCAGCCCAACCATGGGCCCCACTGAGCTGGACCTGTATGTCCCGTCTTGTGACTGTTAGCCCCAGGTAGATGTTTTGAACATTTTCAAATATTTCATACAGTGTCAGACTCCCATGTTTAGGAAGTGGAAATAAGCCCCTGATCAATACAGTCATGAGTCCAAAAGGATATTCAGATAACAAAAAAAATCAGATAATGAAAGTCAATCTTAGAGTATGATAAATATGCTTGAATTCCACCTACGCATTAGATTCTCACTGAGTATAATAGAAACATAGTCACCTACATTTAAGTGAGCTGAAATCCACTCCCAAACTTAAGAAGGGCTGAGTTCACTTACTAAACATTGCTACCTGGTATGGCATTAAGGCACATATGTTGTCTGTAGGCACAAAACTTTTGGAGGGTACAGGAAATCAAAACCAGACCTGCCTACTCCAAGCTGCCCTTTTCAATGTGGTGTGTGGCATGAACTTTCTCCAGAATGTGCCCTACCTGGAGACAGGAGAGTCATTGGAGCACTTCAAAACAGAGCAAGAGTCTGATCAAGTTTTTAAATGCTGTGTGGATCTGAACAGCATTCCAGGCTTGAGAATATTTTATTTATCAGAAGAGGTAGACCCTTGGGTTACCCAAAACCAAAGTTATCAGCCTAAGCCATGTAAACCTATGAAGAATGTGGGGAAAGTAGAAAACCAGAATGCCTCTATTCAATCACAAAGAAACTTTACACTCTTGCAGAACTTCTTCAAAACTGCATAGTGCAACTTAGCCTATAAGACTGATTAATAAAATTTAGCTAAACTGGCACGATTCATTCGTTCAAATTATGCATTTGGCTTCAAAAAGTACATCAAGTCAACAGGACTCTTTGCTATTCACATGTCTAAATCTCTGATTTGCTTTCATTTTTAAATAGAGAGGGCAGCCTGGAATTTGAGCACATAACCAAGCCTCAGGGGCTGCCACTCTGAATGGACTAGTACTGGCAAAATTTGCGAGGAAAGCTTACAAAACACCCACCTACATTAGCAATTCTCTAACCAGTATTATCTGATTGCAAAGCTACTAAATTCACATAAGTTTTAAAAGTGACAGGAATGATTTGCTAGAGAATGCTGGTACAAAAAAAAGGGCAAACTCCTGTAAGTATATAGGTGCCATTTTTAAAAAAGTTAATGCACCGCATTTTATAAATGGATATATACACATTGTTTACATTCGATTCATAATATTTTTTGTCTTTTATCTAGAAAATATTGTAATATAATGAAGGAAATAGTTAAGTAAAATGGTCATATTTAGCTTAGCCACAAGAGTTGATCCCTATAAGAATTTCAAAAAATTTAGGTTAAAAAATGAGAAGGGTATGTTCTTAAATAATGTTATATTAAATGTCCATTTAGCTTTTTAGGAACTTTATTTATGTGAAGTCCATGGGGTACCCAGCACAGACAATTTATTCTGACTTATATGAAAAGGTGTTTGAAAGAACTCAAGAAGTATAGCTTTCAAGTAAGTCAAATTTCATTATTTACTAGGCCAGTGGCTTTACTGTGAAAATGACTTCTGCTTAGAGTATACAAGTTAGAAATTAAGACCACTTTCTTTGTAGTGTTTTTTCCTGTGTTTTTCTTTCTTTTTTCTTATGTGGAAAGGCTCAAAATTCTGCAGGAGACCAGACATAGCAAAGCCAGATCAAAGATGCCTTTAGTTCTTGAAAAGTAAAGACAATGAATAGACACTCACTGTTCACCTGGTTTGTGCCATTCATGACTTCACAGATTTCATCATTGTGTTCACCTACTTTGTGCCACTTCATGGATTTCACCATCGTCATCATCATCATCATCTTTCTCTTTCTGCTTTTTGCTTTTCCAGTCTAAAAATTCTTAGTTCCAAGCTCCTCCAACTTCTTCTCTGATGATCCCTTTGTTCCTCTCTGAACATTTCTTCATTTTGTTTCATCCAATGGAAGGATAAGAGCTGTACAACATACTAAACATCCACATGCAGTATGAAATTGCAGTGGAGTTTTTTGTCTCTGTAATCTGTCATCTTTCCTAGAAACTCCTAAAATTCAGTTGAATTTTTGATTACTACTTAATGCTAGACTGATCTTTTCAGACAACTACACATAGTACTTTTGGGATCTTGTCCCTGAATACAGTAGTTAGAGCAGAGCCCATCGTTGTAGAAGGAATTTTTTTTTTTAAAATGTATATGTATCATTGAAAAATTATCTACACTGAATTTCAGTGCTAATATATGAATTCAATCAAGGTTAAGCAAACATGCAAATGTTCTGAACTGGAACAAAGTTCTCACTGGCATCTTTTTTCCATGAGGGCAGAAAAGGACACTAACCACTTTATAGATGCTGTATGTACTATCCAAATCATTTAAAAAAAAAAAAAAAAGAGGGAAGGAAAAGCCGAAAACCAGAGATGGTAGCATATACTGTAAAACCAAAAGAACCTGAGAGAACTGCAAAAACACTTTCACTATGGAATTGAGTCTCATCTTTTGCATTATTTGGTTAATTACATCGAAAAAATAAAAAGTCTTCTTACAATTGAATCAAAATCAAGTATAAGATACTTCCTTTCTTTTCAGTACCAAGTCACAGGGAATTCTAATCTTAGAAATCCATGAATGACATTCAATGTCAGCTAAGCATTTGTTTTTCTTTCCCTCTTCTAGTTTTGCCTAATTAAATCTGGGTGACATGACGAAGCAACTTCCCCAAGGGCTATCTGTTGTCACTTTTTTATCAGCGTAATTTCATTGTACAGTGCAACTCATCTTCAGAGAGAAAACAAGGCAGTGCTAGGTAGTGACCCCAAATCTCTCCAAAGCACCAATCCACCCCAGGGAAGGGAGAAAAAACAAATTAAAATTCTTAGCTGGTATAAATCTGTCACTCAACACAGAGTTATCTGTACTGACATTAATGGACCATGATGACTTATACCAGCTAAAAAGCTATAGTTTATTTTCCCTAATGGTTCTTGACTTAAAGTGCAGATAATTAGTGTGAAATGCTATTTTAAACTCAAGTATTTGTACAAACAGCAGTCCTAATTATCTATATTATATAGTTATTATTAAAAGTAGCTAGTAAGGGAATTTCCCCTAAACAGTGCTGCTCATTTGATTTTTGAAGAACTTGCAAATAGAGTTTTGCCCTCCTGGCCTTTAAAAGTTTTGGTATCCTAGACTGACTTTAATTTCAGTCATTCTGATGTAAATCAAATAATTGCATCAAGCCACTGGAGCTACAGGACCACTACAAGACCACCATACAACACTAAATAATATTTAATAGTATATCTGGAGCAATGTGTTTGAATTAAGAATGACATTTAATACATATTAATCAACAGAGTAACCAAAAGTGGTAACATGAAGTATTTCTAAGTGTATGTTCATATTTTTCAGTGAGATATATGTAAACCCTGTGATGTGACATCTAGAAAGTATGGGCCTGGCTGGGAGAGGGGAGGCTCGACAATGATGTCTTTGAATGCAAAGATGAACTGTGCCTCCTTAAGCTCCAGGTGCAATGATTTCCTTCAGTGAGGAAGGCAAGGATCGAGGCAGGGAGAATCTGATGCTGCTCCAACAACCACTTTTGGTCTGAAGCAGAATGCGGCACTGAACCTGGAATTGAACCAGTTGAAGTGTTTGATATGTGAGTTGTAATTCCCAATCAATTTTTCTGTGCTGACATGACATTGTACTCATGTTGTTAATTTCTTTGTTTGTTTATTTTTTCTTTCTGGAGGTTTGAGTTTTTTAAATGTTTTTAGAAAGAAAACTGACCCAGTCCAGCTTGGTGGTCAATCAACATTTGGCAGAATGGCTACCATGCTTGTCTACAGGAGTTAGTCCTTCTGTGGAGTACTTTAGATCAAAATGGATAAACTGTTAGTCAATACAGACCAAAACCATTTCCCTCTATATATTAAATATTAAAAAATGCCTGCTAGCTAGATACACATGGGAACTTGCATGAGATTTAAGTATATGACTATGGCAACAGGTTTTCCTAATCCAAAACTGCTAAATCCTGCATCCTAACCCCCATAAGTTTATGACTGACTCTGAAAATGTTTATTGTTACAGAAAAGAGAGATCTTTAATATCAGAATCTCAGTGTGCCAGAAACATTTTGCTTCTAGTACTGTGGAATAGGTCCGCCTCTACTGTAATATCTACAGCCTGCTCCTCTGCATATCTTGCTTACCAAGTCAGATCTGTCCTCTGTTCTCAGATGCTAATAAAACAGGCTTTTGATGAAAGAGAGTCAGTGGAGAAGCATCCAACACAGCCTTTTTTGCATTCAGATTTGTGCTTTGTTCTGGGCCACTGGTCTGTTTGGTACAAAATGTGCCACAGCTAAAGGAATACTTGGACTTAAAATTGCAGAGCGTGGAGTCCAGTTTCCTGTTTGGGCTATGGTTGGTTGAATCTACTTTATCCACTAAAGCACACTATTACATCATAAGATATTCTATTATAAATCTGTTGTGATTCGTGTTGGCAAGGTTAGTTTACTTTTCATGAAGCACTTTCATGAAACAATTAGAGTGTGATCTCCAGGTTCAAGTCCTTGTTTTCATGGTATATTATGTATTTAATCAAAAATCACTATGTGTGTGTGCTTTTGTGTGTACATAAATGAAAAGAATATATCTTTAAGACTAAGGAACGGAATTAAAATCTTACTTCTAGTTTCTCCTGCAGTATTTTGGAAGAAATAAGTTACCTTTTAGAGGAAGGGATTGAGACATCAATTGCTGTCCTGCTCCTAAATCTGTGAATTCTGAGTATAGACAGAGCATGCTGTGTATTCTTGAATACTCTGTTCTGATTCACTATTCAAAAGTGAGCTGGTCATTCCAGTCAACCTTTATGTACAAAAGAGAGAAATTGCCATCTTTAGGGGGGTGATTCATCTCCTTGGAAGACAAAAAGCTGAGACAGGACAAGTGAGTTAGCCTCTGAACTTACTTATTTCTCTTCAGTGATTGTAATGGGTGGATAGCTCGGGCAGAAGGCAGATTAATGGCATCCCTACCGTCCCATCTAGGTGAATCTTGCAGCATGCAGGGTCTTCGCTTTCTTAAACAACTCTTTCTGTGCACTGGATACAGAACCTGAATGTTTAGCCTGGATGTATAAAAAAACCCCTCCATTAGACAACTAGACATCTGAAAATAAGGCATGTAGTAATATAGCCAAAGAAATCTTAAAAAAAGGGGGTAATATACATCCAGAGAAGATAGGAAACTTTTGCAGAGAGATGGAAAACCTACTGCAAAGTCATTTTTTTTTGGGCTGGTTATCAAGACCACTGAAGATTTAAAGAGCTAAAGAAGGGAATTACAGAGCGCAGTCTGGTTTTATTCAGTACATTTGTACTGAAAAAATACTGTAGAGCACAATATCATTTTGGAGTGCTGTGGATTTGTTTCTGGAGCAGAGATGCTTCAGTAAGCACCTTCATAGAGCAGTGCATAGTAAATAGAGAGAGGAAGCACAAGTATGAAAAGTTTCAGCTATAGGCAGCTGTTACATCTGCTTTAAATTTCTATGGTTTGTAACGCAATAATAAAATTGTACCTGGTTTATAGCTGAGTTTATATGGAAAGCATACCCTATTAAAAAGAACTCTGTAATGAATGTTTATATTTGAGGTGCTAAATGCTTGCTTTGGTTTTCAGAATGAAAACTGGCTGGTCATTACTTCCTTTGATATGTTTGATGCAGGGAAGGGTAGAGGAGATGAGAATAGTGGTTACTTTGCTTAAAACCAGTTTTTGTTAGTAGACAGGAGGGCACAAGCAAAATTGTTGTGTGTGGGAGGAGCATGCAACATGAAATAGATGGGGCAAAAGCTGTTCCTTGCTTTCTCCATAGACACAGAAATTTAGTTTATAGGATAATATTTTGCTTCACCCTCACTACAGTTCAAGGTACTGTGGCTGAAAATAGGGGCCAAAGTTTTTTTTTTATTTGTGGTTTTTGTTTTTTTGTTTGTTTTGTTTTGTTTTTTTGTTTTTTTTTAAATGATTCTGTGTGCTGGGTCTGGCTGAGATGGAGTTAACTTTCATTGGAGCAGCCAGTATGATGCTGTGTTTTGGATTTCTGACTAAAACAGTGTTATAACACATCACTGTTTTGGCTATTGCTGAACAGGCAGTTTCCTATCCCTTTTCCATCCCATTAGAGGTGTGGGGAGAGTGAGTGAGCAGCTGTGTAGGTGCGTAGCTGATGGCTGTGGTCAACCTACCACACAATGTAACAGTTTCCAGCAGATAAATACTACTGTGGAATTAGCCAAATTAGAATACTTTCAAGTAATTCAAGCAACATATATTGTCCCTTTGCATTAAATTGGGAGAAATAGAATATGAGTCTTCTAACTTATTCCATATTTATATTCTAATTTGAGATTAATCACCCTCTCAAAATGTTTCTTGCAACAGTCAGATTAATTCCATGTTTTGTGTCAGTAAGTGAGGACTGGTCTCAGTGAAGGTTATGACTAAACAAGAAGCTTAAATGTAAGTAATTTGTCATAGCAAGAAGAACAAAGTAGGTAACTGTGGACTTGTATTGGCTTGGAGAACTGGAAGGCTGAAAATATTATTACACACCAAAAGAAGGCTCCATTTTGGGAATACATATTTAGGAATTAACAGTAAGCCCAAACATTTCTTAGTTTCCTGCTGTGTGACAGACAGATTGATGCTTGAAGCGATTATAGGTGGGATATAAAATTAAATTTAAAAAAGTTGAGAAGGAATTAGTGGTCTCATTCAAACCAGATATTGCATTCACAAGACTAGAATGGGAAAAAGCATGTATGTAAAAGCAGGTGACTCTGGAGGACAGAAGCTGTGAATGACTGAGCTGAGTGAAATAAAATAAACCAGATTTGAACTGAAGACTCCTGTAAGAAGTCAGAACTGTTATCTAATGCAGCAGAACAGAATATTAAGCTGATAAACTTGCTGGACAGTTATGGCACACAGTCATAATAATAGACATTTGAACAGTTCTATGAAAAAGGCAAGTGTCAAGAAGGCTACAAGGGAAAAAGAAAGAACAAGAAATTATGAGGGGCTAGGCAAAAAATCAGTATTTAACATATGCTTTAGAACAAAATCAACTGAATATCATCTCAGTATGTAGGTATTAATTAAAATTGTGTTCCATTTAATTCCTTAAATGTTTGATGTTTCATGGTGAGTCACAATATCTGTAATATATTAATGACAAAGTGAGTTGTTCAAATTAAAAATTAATTGAAGTTCATTAAGACTGTACTTTTTAAAAGACGCCTATAATTATTTTAACAAGATGATGTGGGGGAAAATCTATTTCAGTACCTTGGCTATATTCAAACTGAAATGAAGTCAACAGCTGCAGGCTTACCATGAAATATTATATAGTTCAGCATGCTAATCTAATTATAATTGCTATTGCTAAACAAAAGGATAATTATAGAGCAGGAGAATAATGTTGTGGAAAGGTACACCGAATCTCTGTAAACAGATTTGTACTTAAAAATAGCAAAACACAAGGAACAGGTAGATGAAATGTCAGACAGTCATACAGAAATAAAAGCACATTTTAAAATAATCTTATTTGCTTTGTATAGTCTGTGTCTGGGAGTAATAAAATTCCATGCCATAGCAGAATTCGTCTATTTTCAGCAGAGGTATTACATAGCAGACAACTTTTTCATCTGAGCCATTCTGGCTGGCTTCATAGGCAATGTTCTATGCTCTTTGCCTTGTAAATGCGATTGAATGGTCCTTACTTTATTCCTGACTTCCCTCATCAATCCTGTATAATCACATCTGCAAATGCACTCTTCCAGTTCAGCCATTCTCATAGGAAGTCAGTGGTACAAAACACAGACTGAACTTCTTGACTTCTGAGTACTTAGCCATAAGAATAATAGTGTTTACTATACTGTTTCAGACCAAATGTTTAGGTTGTCTAGATCTCCAACACAGATCAGCAACAGATGCTTAGGGAAGCATACAACAATACAGTATTTATTGTTAAATGCTAATTTAATCACAGGTCTGCACTCTGATTTAGAATATTAACTTAATGATGGGATATAGAAAAGGAGTGAGAACTTCCGCTTTACCTTCTGTTGTCCATGCAGATTCATAATGTTGGGGTTCTTTTTCAGTGAGCCAAATTCTGATCTCAAGTATGCATACATGAGTTCTTTTCACTGCAATGGAAATTGTCTGTATCTTCAAGTTGATTTTGTCCCACTGATTTTTCTTGACATTTTGTGTAAGTCTACAGAAAAAAAGCAATAAATATGAACTTAAATGTGAGAAAACCTGTGAACGTATTGACAGTATGAAGCTTAAAACTATCCAAAGCAATCTTCCATGTTAGCTATTATATTTGAGAGAGAGTGCTCTTTGAATGCTATTTGACTGGCTGCTTTTATTTTGGAGAAATTTAAGACATGGAAACATGGTTTTAAGATGACTGATAAAGAAGTTGTCTTAGAGCAAGCTGCAACATTCTAGCAATAACTTTGTCAGTTACGGTGAAATACTTCTAAGATGATTACTGAAAGTAAATTTCCTTTTGAGAGCATCAGCAAGTTCAAAACAATGAGGCTGTGATTTGTTTTGTTTTGTTTTGTTTTGTTTTTAATAATAAATGAACCTAAAATTTTTCAGTATGTTTTAGATACAGAGATATGAAGTATTTTGGAAATGATTTGAGTTATTCGTAGTTCCATGGTAATGCAAGTTTTATTTTCTATTCTTTAAAATTTTATTCTACATTTCTTACTTTTTTTTTGCAAATATGTGCACTTAAATTAGAATACATAATGTACATGAGATTTTTAATGAAATGAGTTACATAATCAAATGTTAGTGGAGCTTAATTTTCTCTCAGATATTTTGCAGCAGTGAGATTTTTTTTCTTCTTTCTATATAGACTGAGGCCACAGAGAGGAGAACTAGATCAAATTACATGAGAGAGTTTTGATTTTTTCTGTGAAATTTCCTATTGTTTCCTCCTATTATTTGCACTTGTTCTGGATGACAATAGTAACTCTACAGAGATGAACAAAAGGAGAAGAATTCCATGGAAATAAATCTGGGTATTGGAGCAAAACCCTTAAGATACTGTGTGGTGTGGACCTGGCAGAAAGCCTGGGCAGAATGAGAGCAGAACAAAACCTGAGTGAGAAACATCTAGTATAGGCATTAGAGAGGAAAGAAATGGAAGAAAACAGACTTACAAGGGACATCCAATTTTATAGAGAAGGAAGGCAAAGGTGGAAAATAAATGGATGTAGACCACCATCAAGTTAAGATTTCACCTCTGTTTACCCCTTGTTGGTTTTCACTCTGCTCTGGTGTGTTTATTTGTGTGGTTTTGGTGGTCTGTGTTAACTTTATTCTCCTTTGAACTGTGCTTTTCTTTTCACCCTCGAAGGAACTGTTCAGGTTGTTCTGGAAGAGAGCGTGGCAGTGAGACAACCCTTTTCACGGAAAAATTCTGTGAGGAGGATCCAAGGAATCAGAATTTTGAATTAATTAGAAAATTAAGTTATTTGACAGTCTACATGTGATTGAAGAGAATCTTTGTTTAATGCATAGGAATGATTAAAAAAAAAAGTTGTGATTGTCAGGTAATGATCTAAACAAATATGGGTAATATTAAAATAATATACATTTATGTTCAATTAATTTATTAATTTAATTAATACTACCCTACATGAAATATAGGTGTTTTCAGTTGTTCTAGATAAAAAAGATTAGAATGAAGATTGGAACTTTCACTATACAGATCTCTTTGGCAACAGAGTGAAATGTGTATCTCCCTGTGCTTCCTGGGCCACCACATCTCGTAGAGTTTATTAGGTAGGAAATTTAAAAGACTATAGATGAGAACCTTTAGGGGAATGGTAAAATTCTTATATCAAATAATTGGAAAAGCCTCAGGGGAACTTCTTTCATATTGAGATCAGTTTTTGTTTATTTGTGCAATCAAATGAATAATAGACATTGAAATCACTATTGGCTTTAAGAACTTGATTTTTTTTTTTTTTTAAATAGGTCATATGTCCCCCACCTACAATATCCTGTGAGTTAGAAAGGCTTTTATATGTTTGTGTCTTGTTTCTATTCTCACTTGTACAGGTGTTAACCAGTTTTAACCTCATTGACCTTAAGGAAGTTTGTATAGTATAAAGATACCAATATATGTTAAGACAGTAACCAATCTAAAAAGAAAGAAAGGAAGCTATCTGCTTAGCACTGATTATAAAGGAAAAAAAAGACATCTTGCTTGTGTCAATAAAGCTGACTGGTGCTCTCACATTTACTGTTATAGCTGTGCATGTGTCCTCTCTATGTGGTCTGTAATGTCTGGAACAATACTCAGGCATAGTAACATAACATGTATATTTCTCTATAAATACTACACCTAATGGCATTTAAGAATGGCATTTTAGGATATGTAAAGGCTAACTTAAGTTCTGATATTTTTTCTTTTGCATTTGCTAACCACTTCCAGACAGGAAATTGTAATTCTGAAAAAAATTCTTTTCTCTGGATCCCTATCCCCCGCCCCCAAATATACTGAATCTATATCTCCAGAGTAAAGGAAAAAAGAGATAGGAACTTGCAAATAAAGAAGTTACTCAGTAATAAGGAAAGCAAAAAAAAAGTTTGCAGTAAGAAAAATAAACTGTGTATAAAAATACTCATCAGAAAATTAGGAAGATAACATATACAGTAGGAGGATAATCCAGAATACTTTAGGAAAAAAGTGTGAAAAGAGCACAATAGCTCTCCTGGGGAAAAAAAAAGAAAGGTGAAAGGGTGAAAGCACTAAAACCAGCTATAGGTGTGTACTGATTAAGACACTGGAGAAGCTGTCTTGTACAATACTGCTCTATAATCAAAACTGGACAAGCAAGAGACAAGAACTAATACTTATGTGCACTAAGCTTTGATAGTGATAGAAAACTTGGAGAACATATAAGGCCACAATTGTTTTGGGTGGCTGATAGTAGAATCAATCAGAAAGTACATCTTATGTTTTTTGCTGAAGACTGTGGCTGATTTGATTGTTGCTTCTCTCATTATTCGGTCCAGAAGGAAAGAGAATATGAAACCTATGAAACACAGACTTCTTTGACACTTTAGGGACCTGGGGAGTAGCCACATCTCGAAAGCATCAACTGATTATGGTTCCTGCTAACTTTAACATTTTAGGTCTTGATACTGTGCATATACTGAAATCTACTGAAGGTATTAAGCTTCCACACATACTCATTTGAAGGACTGAGGTTATCAGAATTTTAATCCTGTGTTACACACAGATTATAATTCCAATGTTATAAACCCAATACTGACATCTTTGCCATAGTGATCTTTGGAACAGGATTTGTTAATATCTCTTGTATAAGACCTGTATCATACTTGCATTATTTCATACATCAAGAACTGTACTATTTCTTGCTATATACTTAGATGGATACTTGTGCTTCCGTCACAGAATTTTCTAATTCCCTGTGACTCCTCTGTTGTCTTCATTCAGAGGCTTAGAGGAAAGCTGGAAGCATTATGTTTGCCTAATCTAACCTTCTAAAGATGAGATTTAACAGAGAAATTGACCTACAATTTCTAAGATCCAAACTAAGGATGATGATGATCACCTTTGCAAAACAGAATACTGTCTGTTGGATTGCAAACATTCTCAATAAACACTTCAGGAAGAGTTCGCATTCAGGTGCTCCAAGTAACATATAAATGTGCAAACAGATAATATTGGAGAAAAAAACACTAAGAATGTGCCATTATCACTGTTTCTAGTCCTGGTGAACGTATTTTTGGCTGCACATGTGAAAAATATTGGAAATACATGTGGGTTCAGAAAAGGACTATAAGAAGTTCTAGACACAAGAAAACCTGCTTCATATAGTCAGCTAGTAAACCATCTGTTTAATTTATCCAAATGAGGATAAAAATTAATTTGATGAGAAATACATGTGAAGTAACTGAAGCCAATGAGCAAAAGACAATCTGTATTCATCACCTGAGCTCCTAAGTTAATGATCTGATTTTCACAGCACTGCAGCACAACTAAGATCTCCAGTGGCTTTGGAAAGTGGGCAGTTTACCTAGAGGCCTTAAATAACTTTTTAAAGCTTAAATGCAAACATCAAATTTAGAATCATATTGAGATATTATTATGTATGCAGTGTATTTCTCTTTCAACCTATTGAACCTCTACCTCTTGAAAATGAATACTAAACCCAGTCACTATTTATTGTGCTACTGCTCCACAGAAGACAAACATGCTCAAATAATGAGTATCAATTAAACCACAGCATTCCTAGGGATGCAGGGGAAAATGCAGAAGTGTGACTGCGCATATTTGAAGATAAAGTTTTGGTGTGTGTCAGCTTTCTGTTGAGCTGAGGAAGGGGGTGAGTTACTCACATGGATGCATCTGAGCTTTGGTTTAGAGTAAGTGATTAGGAATATAGATGAAAATGTTACATTTGTATCTTGTGGTAGACATGGAGATTTAAGCGTATTCTTATTCCTCACATGAAAATGCCTTAATTTTATGCGTGTCTTTTGCTACTGAACCCAAACTAAATTTGCCAGTTACTGGCAGTATTCATGCAGGTTTTCTACAGTAGCATATCTAGTTTTGGGGAAGTTTTCATAGGATGACTTTCTAGGCATTTATCCCTTTTGAAATGCAAACGTAAAAATTCTGCACGTTTAGCTCTGTTTTGCAGGTTTATGAATCCTGTAATTAAAACCTGCAGTCTATAATACAGATTATCCTCTGTTGGGGTAATTATTGTTCTGTCAGGAATCTTGGGAGCTGGCTGCTTGCTGGGGTGCTGGGAGCAGTGGGGAGTCCCCATGGGGTGTCATGGCAGGGTCTGGGCGTGACCCACTGGCCCATCCCGAATCAGGGAAGCTGGGGGGCATGGGGGCAGCCCCTGCCCTGTATATTGGGCAACTCCGTGAGCACAGGACCAGGCTGAGGCTGGGCTGGGGCATGGACCTGCGGGTGCCTGGCTTAGTGGGGCCCATGGCTGGGCAGGGCAGGGCTGTGGGGAGCCAGAGACTCACCCTGCTGTGGTGTCACTGGGACAGGGGCTTCCACATGAAGAGCACTCACTCCATAAGAGCACTGCTGTTTCCACACGTTGGCTAGTGCTTCAGGAGCATGTACTGCCTCCTGTAAAAAGCAGTTTATTTGTGCCTGTTATTATTTTCATGTGCTTAGACCCAACAGAATGTGTTAATGCAATAAATCAGTTGATAAATGTATAAAAGTTTATTATTTTTAAATTGGTTTTTCTGGTCTTTTAAAACCACAGTGCCAAGATGTCCTGGGTTAAGCTGAGACAGAGTTAACTTTCTTCATAATAGCTAGCAAGAGGCTGTGTTTAGGTTTTGTGCTCAGAAGAAAGCTGATAAAAAGTGATGTTTACGTGGCTGCCAAGGTCTTTCAGCTTCTCTGGCTGTCCGCAAACAGGAGAAGCTGGGAGGGAGCACAGCCCCAGTTACTAGCCCAGGATTTGATCTTAGGTTCAGGATTGAGACCCAGAGTGGCCAATAATCTATTCCATAACATACACGTCATGCCCAGTATATAGGTGAGGACCCTCCGGAAAATCATCCCTTGTTCTCGGTCCCTTTTTGTTTTGGTCCCTCTCCCAAGGCCTTCCCCCCGTCCCACCCCAGTTAGATCTCAGTCTGTGACGCTCGGACTGTTATCTCCATTCTGTGAGTGCAGTTTCTGGACTCTCCCTGCTCCGGGATCATTAGCCGGGAACAGGCTGAGCCTTGGTCATCGGGTGGGAGGGCAGTATCACTGTGTATCACTCATTTCTATATTTGTATGTACTATAATTTTCAATATTATTTGTAGTTTAGTTATTAAATTGTTCTTATCTCAACCAACGAGTCCTTTTTTTTTCCTTTACCCCTTTCATTATCCCCCATCCCCGGGGCAGGGGGGAGAGGGGAGATTGAGTGAACAGGTGTGTGGTTTGGCCCCCAGCCAAGGGCAAATCCGTCACACAAAACTTCAAAGAATGATAACTTATGCATCAGTACACAGTGATGGATATGCATAAGTACTGTAATGACTGCTCATAGTATGCTACTTGTTTTGCTGGTTCCAAATTTTGACCTATAATATTAGTCATGCACAAACATCTACTATTTCAGACAAGGTATCTTTTTTCTCCTACTAAATCTTTTATTCTGGGTTTAAGAAAGACTGTCCTTTTAAAATAGTCTTAGAGAATGTTTCTTTACTCCTTAAAATATCTTTAAAATTGCACAAAAGCATCAGAGAAGATGATGGAAATTTAATTCTTACTTAAAAATAGAAAAAAATCTATTTAAAATATGGAAATTATTTTCTATTTTTTCTAAATAATGCCAATATGCATTCCAAACCACTCTGACTTTGAACACATCTCTCCATTGCTTAGAGGTACAGAGAAAATCCTTGATAAACATATTCTTCAGTACTTTACAGCAAAAAGGAAAAGAAACCATTCTGGTAATATCTCAATATGCTTTAAATCCTGGAGAAGCCACTATGATTCTATAGCAGAAGTTTAACTCACTTTCATATATCATAGAATCATAGTGGTTTGGAAGGGACATTTAAAGGCGATCTAGTCCGCTCCCCCCACCCCCCGCAATGACCAGGGATGTCTTCAACTAGATCAGAGCCCCGTCCAGCCTGACCTTGAATGTCTCCAGGGGCGGGGCATCTACCAATTCTCTGGGCAACCTGTTCCAGTGTTTCACCACCCATGTATGTGAAGGAACAGCACTTGTTCCTGGCTTGTTAACTGCAAGGAAAGAGCAAAGAAAACATTACAGTGGTGGAAAACCTCTAGAAATAGTGGAAAAAGTGGCTTAGGTATGGAGTTAGAGACCTATGCAGTATGGACCTGGATTTGCCTCTAATATATTTGTGAAATGGTTGCAGCTGGGAAAACATCTGGAAATATCATACAGTTCTCAGGAAACATGAGATATTTTTGGTAGGTATAAGTAGTTGAGTTATGAATCTTTTAAACAAAAGGCACAAGCTAGTGTCATTTTCTAAAATTTAAAAATTTAGGACCATGCTATTTGGAGAAAAGTGTATCCTTATTCAATCCAATTGAATGATGAGAAGCATAATTGCAGCAGTGCATGGTCTAGGACTTTCTGATTTTATTTGCCTGCCCTTGATTACCAAAAAAAGTAATTCAAACCAGGGAAAAAGGAAGACATGAGGATTTTTTTTTCTCTTTTTACTGAAGATTTTAGAAGAAGAGTTAAAAAAAAATGCAGTTATTTTCAATTTGTTTCTTTATTAACATGAGGATATTTTCCTCCTTCTTTTTCTGGGTCTAGCAAAATGTCAGTGTAACTGTTTTTTGCTACAGATCTGAGGGCTAAATATGTGTTGCATTTAAAATCAGATTATAAATCTTTTTCAAGAGCTGGAAAATAAATGACAACCTAGGGTTTACAACAGCTGCTGTGGTTGAATAAACCATGAACTTTATATTACCAGGCGAATATCTCTGCTGAGGCTTTAGGCACATCTGAAAGCTGTAGGATATTAAAAAATAATTTGTTTTTTATTAGCCATGGCATTCTACTGAATAAATTAAATGTAACTTTTGATGGATGGTGTATAAGAGTTTTTGCTGTGCTTTAAGATGTACCATGCTATTTCTCTCAGATTGACAGGGTTAGTTGCTACCTGGTTATCAGACACTTCAGGCTGGTATACACCATTTGTCCTATTAAAAATGAGAACATAATTCCTCATTAGAGAACACTGTTTCTGTAGGTTTTTTTTCCTGAAAGCGCAGACACCTGTGTGTGTGTTCATTTTTCATAATTGTAGTGCACAGATAATGAGGAGACTGCTGCAAAAATGTTAAGTTGCTGAGAGCACAGCAGAGATACTGATAATACCTTTTCCATGCTTACTGCAGCATGTGGGAATGGCAGTAAAGAATGCAGGGAAAATATGTTGTACTTTTATTTACTGGGGAAGGTAGACTTCCACTGCAAGGTGAAATGTTTATACAAGGCAACTAAGTTAAAGGGATGCAAGGATTGGTTAGGTCTTGACTGTCTTTTTGAAGATGTACTCTACTGTTAGTTATCCAAAGCAATAAATTTTAGTTGAAGGTACACATCCCAGAAATATAAAAATACATAGAAAGAAAGCAAATGCACTCTTGCTATAAAGCATAGGTACATACTGTTTGCAAGTCTTTGGACCAGCTCTCACCTCTCATCACCATGATCTTAACATTCCTAGTAGTAACTAACTACAGTCTCAAGTTATTGTAAGTATTGAATCTTTTGCTTTAATATTTCGCTCAGACTAGAAAAAAAAGATGGGTATGAACAGCATCATGGACACACCTATGGGAATCCCTTAAACAACCAACAGATTTATTCTCAAAGAGAGACCTATGGATAAAATATGTGATTAATCATAAACATTTTTTCAGTTTTCTCAGAAAGAAGTGGCAGAAGTGTCACTCAAACAAGGAGAAGTGTCAACTGCTTTTGGGATCCACAAGTGGATGAATGTTGCTTTATTCGATACTCTGGTAGATTAAGTACTTTTGTCAACAGTCTTATGAGTTTCTGTGTAACTTGTGAGGTACAGGTGAGGGCCTGTGAATATTTTCTAGAAACACTTTGTGACTGCTGCATAGTGTATGTGTTTTTCTGTATTTAATTGACAGGTCATACACCTGTTTCTCAATTTCATACAGAGAGTACATATTGAAGTGTGGCATATTGTTGTTATATGTATTCTGTTACATTTTCAGTGTAACTGTAGCAGCTATAGTTTCAACAAAACAATAATAGATGTAAAGGCAATTTCTCTGTAGTTCTATCATGCAATTTTTACAGTTTCTGGATTACTAGGGCCCTAAAACTGTTTCTGCACAATAAATTAATTTCTACAAGTCAAGTATATGCTGTTAAATCTTTCCTATAGTGTACTACATAGCACAAGGAAGGACACACTATATTTTTGATTCTGAAACATATGTTTCTATGATTACATGACAATATACCTTTTCATACTAAGTCTTTGCCAGATAACTAGGGTGGAAAAAATGAGCAAGTAGAATTTTTCCCATTAATATGTCCACAACTCCTCAGCTTTAGAAGTAATATGTTGTGTTTTTCTCTGTCATGATCTCACTCTCGTTTATTTCATGCTGTTACCAATTGATGAGTCTTCTATCTGACAAAACAGTGCCCAGAAGTTCAATTCTTAAACCCAATTTTTGGACTCTATTTAATTTTTGAAGCAAAAACATTGGTAGGTCTACTCAAATCAGGAGAGTTCTTAGTGCTGAAGGAAATGAGAACAGTTGCATTGAACCTCTGTTTTTATCACAAAAAGAGTTCATTTGCATCTCTCATTCAGTTATTATCACATAAGAGATCTTCCACTGTCCAATCAAACCACTTGAGAATTATCTTTTTTTTCTATATTGCCCATATTTCACCGTCCAACAGTCTGCAAGTTAGGTCTGTGCAGTATCCATTCCTTTGAACATCTTGTGACAAAAGGTGTTTTGTTGACCCTTCAGAATTATTTATCTGTTCCTGCATGTTACTTGACCCAGTTTAGATATTCCTCCCTACGGAAATGTCACCATTTTAGTTTTTCACTCATTTGAGATTTCCAGTTCTTTTAAATTTCTTTTTTTTTTTTTTTTTTAAAGTGCTCAGCCAGGACTGTCCAGACAATGCTATGCTGCCGTTTGTTACAGATACTGGAACTGTAGTATCTTATCCCTTTCTTACCATTTGACAAAGTCTTTCCTACTGGGCAAATGCTCTCTGTGAGCCCCCTACAAAGTAAATTAGTCACATGAGAACCTGACCTTTTCTGTCCTCACATGTTTGATCATGCCAGGTCAAGTAGTTCCACAGAATTTTTGCCTCTTGTGTGTGTCCACAAAAGCAAATAACAGTTTTAACCATGTCTGAGGTTGCCATCATACTGAGAAACACAGATGCATTTGTTGGCAAGTGGCAAACTCCTCTGGCTCAATATGCTTTATGTTCACTTGACAAATAGCTGTACAATCTTGACCTCTATTTAGAAGCTGAAGCCGTGCGGAGAAGGACTTGGGGGTCCTGGTGGACGAGAAGCTGGATATGAGCCAGCAGTGCCTGCTTGCAACCTGGAAAGCCAACTGTGTTTTGGGCTGCATTAAAAAAGGGGTGGCCAGCAGGGAGAGGGAGGTGATTGTGCCCCTCTACTCGGCTCTTATGAGGCCCCATCTGGAGTACTGTGTCCAGGCCTGGGGCCCCCAGCACAGGAAGGATGTGGAGCTCTTGGAGCGGGTGCAGAGGAGGACCACTAAGATGATCAGAGGGCTGGAGCACCTCTTCTATGAGGAAAGGTTGAGGGAACTGGGCTTGTTCAGCTTGGAGAAGAGAAGGCTCCGGGGAGACCTCATTGCAGCCTTCCAGTACTTGAAGGGAGACTATAAACAGGAGGGGGAGCGACTGTTTACGAGGGTGGATAGTGATAGGACAAGGGGTAACAGTTTTAAACTAAGACAGGGGAAGTTTAGGTTAGAGATTAGGAGAAAGTTCTTCACACAAAGGGTGGTGGCACACTGGAACAGATTGCCCAGGGAGGTCGTGGATGCCCCATCCCTGGAGGCATTCAAGGCCAGGCTGG
>NW_010137867.1:31873-34008 GCF_000699245.1 Pterocles gutturalis
ATTCTATGATTCTATGATTCTATGATTCTATGATTCTATGATAATGCCTTACCTTCCAGAAAATTTGGTCATAGTAGTTTTAACCTCCATTCTATGTGATTGTGAAATTGCTATGTACCTGGCACTATCTCAGTATCATCTCTTCCTTCATTGTCACTTTCCTGAAAGTTGCAGAGGAGCCACTAAGATGTCCAAACCCCTCACCCATTTGAGCATATTCTCCACAGTCAAATCACAGATGCCCAGTTCTCCCTGGACCTTGCTCCCCTTGCTGTCCACATTGCATACATATTAGCTCACTTCTTTCCATGTTCTTGGCGAAAAACCCAAGTTTCCTCTAACACAGAACCTGTGTGTGGTGATGTGATGCAAAATAATTACTCTGATGGGCTGTGGTATAGTCCTTACATTATTTGAACACTGGTTTGAAAATGTGATTGCTATGCAGTGTGGGCATTTACAACAGCTTTTAAAGGGTCTATGCCTGAGAAATGTGGACATAAGCCACTCTGTATCACTTGGTCTACTGTCAGTCCCTCAGACGGATTCATTCCAGGTCTGATCACAAACCTTCACACCAAAGTAATTGAAAGTAGAGCAAGGAATAGGAAGACCATAGAAGCAAAGACACTGTCCAAGTCCTGCTTGATGGTTTATTGTCTAGGCCTAAGAGATCTGCCTTAGACTGAGCCATCACCACAGGGTCAGGTGTCCATGTGCTGAGCCATTTCCTCCCTGTACCCTTTTTTAAAAGTATTTATTGTTTTCTAAATTTAATTTTCAGCTTAAACCACCAATGGGATGACTATCATGGGCTCTTGGGCTTTCTCCACATCTAAGCGCAGTTAGCGGTCGTTGCCAGACTTCCTGTCACCCCCTTGGTCTACTGTCTGAAATGTGTTACACCAAGTGTGAAATCAATAAGAATTATACAGCATTTGTCTATTGCTGCTTTGTTTCCAAAGGGTTTGAATTCGGATTAACCCAGTCAGTTAAAAATCATGACAAATGCTAAAGTAAAAGCAAGAGAAAAAAGAGATGTGTAATAGTGAGAAGAGTAAGTTTTTAAAACAACCTTCCAAACACAGTGGTGGAAGGACAAAAAATTGGAGTTAGCAGCTTCAAATATGAAGTAGCTATGTTGTGGAATTTGCCATATGACATCTGCAAGAAAATAACTGAATTGAGAATCCTATAAATTCCTTTTAATTCTATACTCTGTTGTTTGTTGTGGTTTTATAAAGACTTATGAAGAAATATCTCATGAAGAATTCAGCTCCTTATAGAGAGTCTCATGCCCTCCCCATGCAGGCTCATGTGCAAATATTATGGACCCATGTTTTAGTTTCCCTTATATATATAACTTATTAACACTTATGCGGTCTCAGTGATAGTCTCTGTTTGACAGATTGCCTGTCCTAGGGAGAAATATGTAGGTTTCATAGAACTACAGCACTGAGTCTCATTCTAGCTTCACACTTTATTCAGCCTTGGCACTTCCTTGAGTCTCTGTGGGTTTTCATTCAGAAGAGTGATAGTTTCTCTGTTTCATAGTTCAGTGTAAAATAGAATAGATATCAAAAATGTTACTACTCCTGTTTTCTGCGGAACATTCTTTATCGTACGCTGCCCCATCATCTCTTTTTGAAGAGTCCTCATTTTATCTGCTACCTCACTTCCATTGTGTAATATTTACTTGCTGATTTTCTTTTTTTTTTTGTAAAAAGGTCTCACAACTATTGCAAGATACATATTTTTAGACTCAAGAAAAGATGTGTTTTCCTTTTGTGCATACATTTTTTTGTGTGAAGAAAATGTTATGCAGGAAACAAAAGGTAGGATTTGCTTTGAAAACATAAGATGTAAGGAAGGTAAAAATTCTTCCTAGACATAAGATTATATAATAACTTCTGGTTAGGAAAGTTTGACTAAATGATTTTTTTTTTGGGCAAAATTCCCAATCCTTCTCAAATTTGTTTGCAGTCTCATTAAAAGTACATGAATTTATGAATCTCATAAAACCAGAAGAATAAAAGGAAAGACCTTGTGCCTAGAATGGGAAAATTGATACAGGTTATAAAGTATTTAACTTCTTTAATATGGACTTCGTTTAGTTTTTCAGCAATTTTCCCTAC